>NC_053155.1:242857016-243157016 GCF_016835505.1 Polypterus senegalus
ATCAGGCTTGTTTGTTTACCTAAAAGCTGAGCTGTCCCAATATCTCATCCAGATACTTCTTAAAGACTGTTAAGGTTGTCAGGGTTTCTGCTTCAACTACATGTCTCAGTAGTCAGTTCCAGATTCCCACAACTGTTTGCCATAAAGAAGTGCTTCCTGGATTCAGTCTTAATGCACTTCCCTTAATTTCTAGCAGTATCGTCAATTGGCTCTTCAGTGGAAAAAATGCTGCTTGATCTATTTTATGAATGCCTTTGAGGATTTTGAAGAGCTAGATTAAGTTCCCATGCAGTCTTCTCTGCTCAAGACTAAACAGGTTTAGCTCTTTGAGTTTGTCAAAATACAACATGGCCTTTAATCTTGGGATGCACCTGGTTGCTTGCCTCTATACAGCTTCAAGTGCTGCTATATTTTTGTTATAGTATAATCAGAACTGCACACAATACCCAAATGCAGTCTCACTAGTGCATCATATAGTCTAAGCATAATGTCCCTTGATTTATATGCAACAGTTTTATAATATAACCTAACAGTTCATTTGCCTTTTTATTTGCTTCTAGATGATTTATCAATGTAATGATAAAGGTTGCTTTTTCTTTAGGGCAATGTCTCCCATCTTGTATTTATAACTGACTAGCCGTCCCCCACGGCTCCGCACATGTAGTAGTGAAACAGGACAAACTTTAAAAATCAATATATAGGGTGTCCCACGAAAAAGTGTCCCACCTCCACCGAGTCGACTGTACAAGCAAGTATCACTATCTAAGAGGAGGCAAGTTACACTCCAACATGTCACGAGAGGTAGACTGATTCGAATGGTGGCCCCACCCTGCACCCCACACCTGACGTCACTCTTCCCCCATCCCTCGGCCTGCAGCCGCTGTCTTGGATTATCGAAAATAAACCACTCCTGCAAGTAAACTATTATACTTCATGCAATGAGAGAAGTCACAAAATCAACTGGATAGTTCAAGCAAATTATAGAAAATAACCCATCTAAATCCATTAAGAAGTTCTCTTCTGAAAAGCGGACAGACATACAGACAGACTGACGTTGGATTTTATATATAGAGAGATGTTCCTATTGCCCACATATAGCACTTTGCACTTTTCTGTATTAAACTGCATTTTCCAAGTTTTCTTAAGGATGTTCTGGGACCTCATTTATAAAACTATGCGATTTAATCGTGAAAATATGCTGTGATATTTGGCCGGCTTATCATCCCAGCCAATACCCCCAGGGCGCCAGATGGAGCCCTCCCTGCAGTATGGAGGTGCCCCGAAGACCAGCAGGGAATCGTGGACGATGTAGTTTTTATCCTCAGCTCTGCTGGATACCTCAGGGGCCGCAAGAGGAAGCTGCAGGGAGGACCAAGGACTTATTTGTGCTCTATGACCCGGAAGTTCGTCAAGGAAAGAGCGACGGGCTTCCGGGATGAGGAAAAGAACTTTTACCTGACCCGGAGGTGATTGAGAGTCACATGGACTGGGGATTGAGAACACTTCCGGGTCAGGGAATATAAAAGGACAGTGGGAGCTCCCAGACGGCGAGCTGAGTTGGGTGGAAGGGTGGCAACGCGTCTGGGAGCTGGAGGATTGGTTATTTGTGATAAGTATTAGTGATTTATATGAGTATTATGGTGGAGAGTGTGCTTTGTACACTGTGGCAATTGAATAAAGTCGATTTGAGGACTTTTACCTGGTGTCTGGAGTCGTGGACAGGGGTTCAAGGGAGTGAGAGCGCCCCCTATCGACCACAATGCATATGCCTAAAAATAAGAAAATGCATACTCTAAAAAAGAAAATCAGTTTTATGAAATCCAGCAATTACACTTCTCTAAGCAATTTACTTTTATAAATCACAGTCATTTTTTAAATGTGTTCATTAATCTCACAGATCATGATGCTGCAGATATGTATTGGCTAGTAGAGTGTTCTCCCTACTGAGAAGTCAAGACCCCACTACTTGCATTCAAGGGCATCTGGCTGAGCTCTGTAACTGAGCATGCAAAATCGTGTGTGCCATTATAGCACCTTTCCTCTGCATTCTGGGGGTCCAAGCAGGTATCCACTGTCATCTGGTACATGTAATGACATGATTGCTGTTACAATGAATAGTGTAGAACATATGAAAACTGAGAATTTCAGTCAGTTATCTTATCAAAAAGCAGGCCACCACATACAGTACCATCATGTCTGCCAAAACTACTTTGATTAAAAATAAACACATCGGGTTTACACAGGCCACAGAGACATGATGTTTAGTCAGTCTCATCTTGGCATCACATATTATGTGTGCTAATGGAATGTAACAGCTTAGAGTTAACAAAAGCAAGTAGCTTCATTCTCACTAGATGCGCTTATTGTAATATAAATACAGTAAACTGATCCGATTACATAATGATAACCGGACACGGTTATGTTATGTTTTATATGTTTACCCGCACCATATGAAAATGCTGTAGTGCTTCCTCAGTCACCTAATTGCTTCTAGGACAGTGGACATGATTGAGTGAAGCATGGCTAAGATATTTCAGACGTGTTGGCCAGTTTCTTGGTAAGTGATATCCATTAACCAATATAAATGAAAAAAGAAAAGAGTTCTTCAGTGCAAATATTTAGCATTGCCCTTATTGAAAGGGAACTAAAATACAGACTATACAATGTATTCATTACTTAAGAGGTGTAATATGTTTGTCAAGTCAACAAACATTATAATAATAGATTGGTGATATGAATATTATAATGCAACATCATTTAACTCCCCAGGGGCCTCATGTATAAACGGTGCATTCGCACAGAAATGTTGCGTAAGAACTTTTCCACGTTCAAATCGCAATGTATAAAACCTACACTAGGCGTAAAGCCACGCACTTTTCCACGGTACCTCATGCCTTGTAGTACGCAAGTTCTCCGCTCGGTTTTGCAAACTGGCGGCACCCAGCGTCAAAGCAATGGTACTGTTCTTGTGTGATTACTCATTATTTTCATGACGCGGCTTTATAAATACACAGAAACTAACCGCATATTGTTTATTAGTGTAATGCATGTAATTAACTCGTAACAATATAATGGTCCAGAGAACAGCCATAGTATTCCAAATACCATAACTGCTTTAGAGTTGTTACTCTCACTTCTCCTTCTTCTTCTTCTTCTTCTTCTTTCAGCTCCTCCCGTTAGGAGTTGCCACAGCGGATCATCTTTTTCCATATTACTCTCACTGCACGACTCGGAGTATTTATATCACTGTATCTGAGTGTGAATCACAGCAGCAGCTGATCAGAAAGAGAATTATCGGTATACAGCTTTAAGGACACGCTGTCTCTCAATTCTTTGTGAGTTGTGGTAATCAAATCTCAAAGACACATGATATCCGGTATGGTGTTCCACAAGGCTCTATCCTGGGTCCGCTGCTCTTCTCAATCTATATGCTTCCATTAGGTCAGATTATCTCAGGTTACAACGTGAGCTACCACAGCTATGCTGATGACACACAGCTGTACTTATCAGTAGCACCTGATGACTCCGACTCTTTCGATACACTAACACAATGTCTTACTGGTATTTCTGAATGGATGAATAGTAATTTTCTCAAACTAAATAAAGAGAAAACTGAAATTTTGGTAATTGGCAATAATGGATTCAGCGAGGTTATCAGAAATAAAATTAATGCACTAGGATTAAAAGTTAAGACGGAAGTAAAAAATTTAGGGGTAACCGTTGACTGTAATCTGAATTTTAAATCGCATATTCATCAGACCACTAGGACAGCATTTTTTCATTTAAGAAACATAGCTAAAGTTAGACCTCTTATATCATTGAAAGATGCTGAGAAATTAATTCACGCTTTTGTTTTCAGTAGACTAGATTACTGTAACGCACTCCTCTCAGGACTACCCAAAAAAGACATAAATCATTTGCAACGAGTGCAGAATGCAGCTGCTAGAATCCTAACTGGGAAAAGAAAATCCGAACACATTTCTCCAGTTTTGATGTCACTACACTGGTTGCCTGTGTCATTCAGGATTGACTTTAAAATACTGCTTATGGTTTATAAAGCCTTAAATAATCTCGCTCCATCTTATATATCGGAATGCCTGACACGTTATATTCCAAATCGTAACCGTAGATCTTCAAATAAATGTCTCCTTATAATTCCAAAAGCTAAACTTAAAAGAAGTGGTGAGGCGGCCTTCTGCTGTTATGCACCTAAAATCTGGAATAGCCTGCCAATAGGAATTCGCCAGGCAAATACAGTAGAGCAGTTTAAAACACTCCTGAAAACACATTACTTTAACATGGCCTTTTTATAACTTCACTTTAACTTAATACTGATACTCTGTATGTTCAATTCTTCATAATAACTATTCATGGTGGCTCTAAAATCCGTACTGACCCCTACTCTCTCTTCTGTTTCTTTTTCCGGTTTTTTGTGGTGGGCCTGCGCCACCACCACCTACTCAAAGCATCATGATGCTCCAACATTGATGGACTGAAAGCCAGAAGTCTACGTGACCATCATCATCAGGTCCTTCCATGAAAATATGATGATTTATGTTAGGTAGAATGCCCAGAGGGGACTGGGCGGTCTCTTGGTCTGGAACCCCTACAGATTTAATTTTTTTCTCCAGCCTTTGGAGTTTTTTTTTGTTTTTTCTGTCCACCTTGGCCATCGGACCTTACTCTTATTCTATGTTAATTAATGTTGACTTATGTTTATCTTTTATTGTGTCTTCTATTTCTCTATTCATTTTGTAAAGCACTTTGAGCTACATTTTTTTTGTATGAATATGTGCTATATAAATAAATGTTGATTGATTGATTGATTGATTGTCTCAGCCACTGCAAAACATTTTAAAGCCTTTCCTGTACAGACCTCGCGGTTCAGAAACAGTTTAATCCCAAGAACTTTAAATGCACTCCATCAATTGCTCCTTGTAGAACGGTTTGTACTTATAAGTACAATCACCACACTGTAAACTTGCACTACAGTTATAATATCTCACAACCTGGGCCACTTTATAAAGCGCATATTTACATATGATGACGATATCATTTTTAAGGTGAAATGCAGCAAAATATGTTTGTTAAATTATACACATAAAACTTTAACTTCATTTAAATAATCTATATTCTTCACTGGGAGTGTCGTGAAGGATAGAATAATTAAACATGTACTACGAAGATATTTCAATGTTCTTTAAACGCTTTTGAAGAATCGCTAAGCTTACAGATGGTTTAACGTCTATTACAGAGCTGATTGTATGGCGATCGGTTACATGGGGAAAGAAAAGCAAGGACTCTTGGGGCGGCCACGCCAATATATATTAAATATAATACAGAAAGAGAAAATAACAACACAGCTAAAAATGCAGCGACAAATTTCGACAAAAGATAAATGCTTGTCATGAGCACGAGGCTCATGAAACACATATTTAATAATGTGCTTTAGCTCCTATCATCATGAAAATGACATCACGTATACATCTCAGTATTTTAGTTATTCAGAGAGCTGTACTATCACAAATGTAATGGACTCTGTGTCCAGTTGGAGGAAGCGAGCCAGTTTAAGAAGCAAGCAGTGATTCACACACATAGATCACATACGAGTAGAAGATCAAATACAAAACAAAGCATTTAACGTGCTACTTTAATTACGATGTGATTTGAGAAACTGGTTAATTAAACGATTTTAAGATGAAGTTTATAATGTTCTACTAAATGACAAAATAAACTACGTGATTAAAGTGGAAATGTCGAGATTGAAGTTGACATTTCGTGCTTTTTCCCCACCGTGTGCCTTTTTTCTCTGTACCCTAATAAACTTTCATATGACACTCAGACAGTGGGCTACAACTCGGCTTTTCACGGCGACTTTGATATGTGACTTCTTTTTTATTTCCGGCACTGTGCGATTTTGTGAATGTGAGCTTTCAAGTTTCTCCAACACGCTATGTCACTCGATCAACTTCATTTTGTTGATTATACCACGGTTTATTTCAACAAATAGTATGTTTTTCCTTTGCCTCCACTTGGTATTCGCTGAAATTCTTATATTTTCCCCGTGCTTTTCCCATTGTCTTTTCACAGAAGGCTGCGCTTAAGGGCGATTTATATTGATTTGCATATTCAAAGAGGCGTAATTCTGGGAGGATTTGGGGCGTTACATAATGCGCGTGCACAAGCGTTAGTTTTCACGCTGATCGGGATTTATGTAATGGAAGAACGTGCAAGTTGGAGTACGCACAGATTCCTGCATCTGGATTTTTCTGTGCATAAACACATTTCGGCTTTTGTGCTTACGCCATGTTATAGTGCGAGTTCTACGCACGGCATTATACATGAGGCCCCTGGTGCTTTTAAATTTTTTTTTCCAGCCTCCACATTATCTGCCATTCCTCCAAATTTAGTGTCCTTTGCAAATTTCACAAGATTACTAGCTATACTAGAATCAATGTCAATGTTAATATAAACCAGAAAAAGTAACTACTGAAGGATAGACCCCTGTGAGACTTTACTGATGACCTCACTCCATGTAAAGCATTCTCATCTTATCTGTTCTGTTTGTCTCCTGTCAGTTAACTAACTTGAGACCTTGTTTTCTCGGATGGCTGTAGCTTCTAGTTTTCAGAGCTCTTCAGACTGTAGTGTCTCTGCAGCAATGATGGCGACTTCCATAATGATGTATTCAGAACAAGGACTTTTTTCATCAACACCTTTCAGAAATTGTTGACACTGTCCTCAATCATGCCAAACCTTGCAACATTCCTCTAAAGAGGAGCATGAGAAATGAAAACCATAACTACATTTCTCCATTTTACAGATAGATCTTTTCATAGAAGGCTTTGTTCCTAATCGATGTATGATCTTCTGTCATCAGCTGTCTAATTTTCTCAAAGTACTTTTCAGTAGCTCACTTCACAAATCCAAATCCACTGTTTCACTTGTAAAAATGTTACCAACAATATGATCATATTTGATCTCCCTCTGAAAAATGTGATATTACATAACTTGCCAGTTACCAGTCCAAAAATCTTACTTATCACATTTCTTGCAGAAAGTGGACTGGGCTCCTTTACCATATATAAGAAACTCCTGCAGATGTTATCAGTCTGTGTTTGCCAGTACTCTCTTCCATGGTCTGATATTCTGGGGGGATAGCTTGAAAAAGGGGGATGCTGATTGTATTGACAAGCTGATAATACAAGCAGGATCTGTGGTTGGAATGGAAATGGGCTGTCTAGTGACAGTGGAAGAAAGGAGGACACGATGCAGGCTCTGTCTATTATGGGAAATGAACATTACCCACTGTACATCACCATAATTAAGCAGTGGAGTTTGTTTAGTGGTAGGCTGATATCACATAACTGCAATACAGACAGATACAAGAGATCTTTAGTCCCCAGAGCCATTAGACTTTTCAACTCTTTACAACAGGAAACGTGGGTGGTTGAGTTCTGGGCCTGATACTCCCTTGATGCTTATAAGCTATATTAGATGTATCAGCTATACATTACAATACAATACAATACAATTTATTTTTATATAGCCCAAAATCACACAAAAAGTGGCGCAATGGGCTGGCCCTGCCTTTTGAGAGAGCCGTTACTCTCTAAGAACACAAGGAAAAACTCTTGTAGGGAATAAAAAGGAAGAAACCTTGGGAAAAGCAGTTCAAAAAGAGACCCCTTTCCAAGTAGGTTGGGTATGCAGTGGGTGTCAAAAAAAGAGGTTAAATACAATACAATACAATATACAGAACAGAACACAAGCAATCCTCAATACAATAAAATAGTGCAATAGAAATATTACAAGTACAGAGCAGAATTCAACAGTAGATGATATCACATAATATTTTGTATTTTTTGAGAGTCCTGGAGACTGCCTCCCCCTATTGGCCATTCCACAGCTGAGACAGCACTGGGGCAGCCAATCTGATGAAAGAACCCCTCTAAGCGATGATTCCTGCGATCGTCCATCAGAAATGACTTTACCTTAGGCAGGCAAAACAACTTGACAGGTGGGCATTGGCACCAAGTGCCATTTGAGTACCGATAATTACATAAATACATAACATACATCTGATATCTCACTAATTGGTCATTACTGTATAACCCTTTTTTACCCTATCAGCATTGACTTTTGTCCTTAGTTTTGTGGTGTACAGTGATCCCTCGCTATATCGCACTTCGACTTTCGCGGCTTCACTCCATCGCAGATTTTAAATGTAACCATATCTAAATATATATCACGGATTTTACGCTGGTTCGCGGATTTCTGCAGACAATTTAATTTATGGTACATGCTTCCTCAGTTTGTTTTCCCAGTTGATTTCATACAAGGGACGCTATTGGCGGATGGCTTAGAAGCTACCCAATCAGAGCATGTATAACGTATTAAATAAAACTCAATGATATACGATATACTTCCTGCGCGGTGCTTCACACACTTCAAAGCTCTAACAGCCCATATTGATTTTTGATTGTTTGCTTTTCTCTGTCTCTCTCACTCTCTCTGACATTCTCTGCACCTGACGGAGGGGGTGTGAGCAGAAGGGCTGTTTGCACAGAGGCTGTTTGCCTAGGGGATACGGACACTCCTCTAAAAAATGCCGCTTTATTGCGGTGCTTCGGCAAACTTAAAAGCCCAAAAGCACGTATTGATTTTTTGATTGTTTGCTTTTCTCTCGCACTCTCTCTCTCTATCTCTCTGACATTCTCTGCTCCTGACACTCATTCTTTGAAGAGGAAGATATGTTTGCATTCTTTTAATTGTGAGAAAGAATTGTCATCTCTGTCTTGCCATGGAGCACAGATTAAACTTTTGACTAAAGGGTGTTATTTCATGTCTAGAGGGCTCTAATAATGTTAACAGTGTTGGAGAGTTTATAAGGGCTTAAAATATATAAAAATAACAATACAAACATATGGTTTCTACTTCACGGATTTTCATCTATCATGGAGGGTTCTGGAACACAACCCCCGCGATCGAGGAGGGATTACTGTAGATACTGATGTTTCTAGTATGTGATTTCTTGCTTTTTTCTGGAGCCTATCTTTAATAGCTCCTTTTGGTCATTTCATCTCCTGATCATTTTTCTTACCCTCTAAAAACCATGTGATCAAAACAGTGTATCAGGAAGTGAAAGGATAGAAAATGGATTTAACTTTTTGTATACACTAGAGATTACTAATAACTTTTTAGTAGTGCTTCCAAATGCTAAACATCAGCTGCATGTGGTGCTGAGTAACTGGCAAACAAAATAAACTGAAGACTATCACTACCAGGCAGGGAATAAGGGACATGTTTTTATTGTATATGTCCCTTGAACTCCAAATAATGGAATCATGCTTGAACAAAATGCAGGCGGCCTGACAAGATTTCTTATTTAGGGATTGGCCATTGATTATAGACCTCACTTTTTACTAAGGATTTAGTGAGGAGGGCTGCATTGTGGCAGAAGGCTTTTCAAAATGTGCTAATCACTAAGGTACTCTTTTTGAATTTGGTTTGTTTTTAAAGTAACACTGCTACCTTTATTTGTTAAATAATGGTAATGATTAGGGAGGGGGTTATTTTCACATTGTAGCTTATTATACCTTTTAATTCCTCTCTTATGCAGTTAATACTTTTTAGAGCCCAAACATTCTTTTAACCATCTTTAATAATGAGGTCTCCAAAGGACAAAACTGAACATCTAGAATTTCAAATTCAATTAGAAATACAACTGGGTAGTCACATTCAAGAGATACAAAACAACCTGGACAATACACAGAGAGTTTACATCTTCAGAAGAGATCTTGATTAAAAATTGAAACATTGAGAATCTTTAGGAGGTCATTGTAAGAGCCATTTTCTTAGTTCTATAAGATTCATGAATATTCTACTAGATGACAATGCATATCTATGGAAGGTTCCTATAACCCCCGTTGGTAGAATTGTATTGGTATATTCTTGCCATTTCTAACAGCTTCGAGTTAACATTATAATTCAGTTAGTGACCAGCCTTGCCTTGGGTTAGGTATAGAGGTATACGGTTTTTAACATTATTTGTGCTTGTGATCGTGCTTGTGCATATGACCATGCTTAATGGCCTACAGGCTCTTAGAATGTGTAAAGTAACATGTAAAGAAAACTTGCTTATTTAAGTACTATACCGTACGGTTAAGGTGTACAGAAGAAGAAATGAAGAATCTTTAAGTATAGAAAGAAGAAGTAAAGAACTTTTAAGCACAGAAATAACTAAAGTTTCTCAAGAAAAGCTAAGATTATAGAAGATACATTTTCCCTTTTTTTGCCTTTTATTGTTCTTGTGTAACTATTTTTTCCTTTATTCTTAGGTGGATTGTTTGCTTTTAATTTTCACTAAATATTTTTAAAACGAGCTTCTGGACTGTGAGATTTCTTTTGATACGCGTTTTTCCTGTGCCAGACTTCGCCTTATGCTCCGGCAGCTAAAGTCATGATAAATCATATAAAGTTCTAAGTACAGCCAGGTCAAGTTTGCACCCACCACACGACAAAACAGCTTGAGATCCTGCTTGACAACCCCCCAGGCAGAGATGCGGTTGAGTCCCACCTGCTGGAAATGATCCTCTATCTGCTGCAGCAAGGTGTTATGTGGGCATCCCCTTGGCCTGGTCCAGCCACTCGGGTCCCCAACAATGAGGATCCTGCGAGCTGGATCACCCTCTGGGAAACGCACGACATGGCCGTAGTGCCGTAACTGAAGCTCCCTCACAATGCAGGTAATGTGCCTCATTTGGGACCCCATGAGCAACCGCTCATTCAACACAAAGTTAAACCAGCGTTACCCAAGGATTCTCCGAAGAGACACAGTACTGGAGGAGTCCAGTCTTCATTTCAGGACACTGGATTGTGTCCATGTCTCACAACCATATTGTGAAACAGGAAGCAACAGGACACTAAAGACTTGGACCTTCGTCCTTTTGCATAAATATTGGGAGTGCCACACACCCCTTTCCAACGACCTCATGACCCCACCATGCTCTCCCAATCTTTCTACTGACATCATAGGAAAACTGACCAGAGAGACATGAATGAAATTGCTGAAGTAATAAACCTCTAGACAAGGTCAACACTATCTCCACAGACAGATGGCTGTGCCTAACAAGATGTTTTTTTCTGGAAAGTGCCTTATGAGTGATGAGACAAACAGGTATGTAATAAATATGTAATAAGTATGTGAATTTACATACTGTAGTGGCTCATGGAACAAAAAAACAGAGTGACATTTTTCATGCATAAACATTTTATGTTGATTTAGGTGTGAAACTGTTGTTTTTGTAGAAAACTGAGGTGTTTTGCATATAGTATCCAGCCCTAAGACCAAAGAAAAAAATAAAAATTAGCCCTAAAATAGTTAAAAGAAATGTTATGAAATGTTGAAAAACAAATCTGAGTGAATGCAGTACCTTTTATACCAGCCTAACAGTCACAAGCTGCTGCTGTACAAGAATTCTCCTTCTAAACTGAAAAAACAGGTAGCAGTAAGTGATCCATCTTCCATATATACTCGCGGTTAAGTTCTCCCGCTTATAAGTTGGGACTTGCTTTTACAGTATAATTTCTGGTATTTTATAATGTCGGTTGTATAAGTCGAATGTGGAAAACTCACACTATTGGTACAAGGGATTATGATATGTTAACACCCACCTGAGAGTGTAACCATGGAGCAAACTGCCTTTTTTTTCTGTGTGAGTGTGGCAATGCACTGCATCAGCGTATGCTCCTAACCTCCCTCTCTCTCTATTGTGCCTACGTGATCACACAGCAATACCTAAATTATTCTGAAGCAACTTTTGCACTGATTTGTGTTTTTTGTATCTCACACCCTCATACACCTTTATCATAAGAGCATTCCTTATTTACGATGGAACGTTTGATCTAAAGAAAATATGAAGCTGGTTTTAAATTAAACGATGTTGAAGTAGCAAAAGAAATTGGTAACTGCTCTGCTGCAACAAAATTCGATGCGTCTGAGAAACTGGTGCAAGATTGGAGGAAGCAAGGAGATGTAAAAAAACCAAAATTAAGTGTCGCATTTTTGAATGGGCGTATATGTCGGGTCTGAATTTATGATCAAACTTGTATGTGAGTATATACAGTAACTTATAATTTAAGCATAGTTACATTTGTTTTAAATCTAGCTATTCAGTTGTACTGTATGGAAAGTTATTTATGCCACTAAAAAAAAAGTGTTGCATTATTTCGCAAAGCCTTTGCCTGCTGTGATCAGTGACATTGTGCCTGCATGTGCTGTGGTCATCTAGTGAAAGCTATTAACACTAGAATTACCAGAGCCTACGAAAAAACTCATAGATCCGTCCCACCTTAAATCGCTACTTAAATCCATCCTCACCTCTCCCGCAGCGTCTTTTGTCCTGTTAATGTGCAGATTAAGAGCAGCAAGCAACCGGCTATTCCATCCCCCTCCGTAGTAGAACATGCACGAACTGTGTTTTTGGAACACACGCATTTCATGTGTGTTCCGTTTCTACAGTAATTTGTATAAACACATTGTTAAAACAGAAACGTTTTCGTATTTTAGTGATAAGTGTGACAAAATGTAGGCATAAAGTATAGAATATATGAAGCCTGATTTCCAAAGATCAAATAAACACTTTCACAAAAGGTTAAAAAATTATACAACATCTCCCGTGAGTAGTGGTAAGATATGCTGTCACAGCCTTCCTGCCATGCCTCTGAGACATGAGTTTGATTCCCAGCTGAGGAGAAAGAGGTTTTTTTGTTTTTTTTTTTAACCTCAAACATAAAACATAACCTCAGACATAAAAATTTATAAATTGGTATGCACTGTCAATTAATGAGATCGTTATATTTTCATGTGGGATGCTCCTTTTAAAATATTTTTTAACAACTGAGACTGCAATTAACATGAACAAGTGTCCTTATAACTGTTATTTTTAAGATCCATAACAGACAGACAGAGCACTGCATAATAGAGAGACAGACAAACAGGCAGAGAAGTCACTAAATAAACAGGGAAGGCACATGTACTGAAAGAAAAAAAAGGATCAACATGTGCGTTGTTCGTGCTGCACTGAATAAGCTCATGCGCTCTAACCCCTCCCCCTCTCCCCCGATCTGATTCTAAGTAACGCTCGTGCTGTTACTTTGAGTCAGATCAGAAGAGGCACGCAAACAGGCAGGCAGGAGGTAGGGCGGTTTTAAAGCGTACAAGAACCGTCTTTCCTATATTACGACGTGTGTACCTGTTGCAATGCGCACACTTTTCTATATGCTGTGGTTTCTATTACATTGAAAGGGCACTTGACACTTACACAGTTTACTTTCCTGGGGAAGCGGCTGTCTTGGAACAGAAGCTTGTCGATGTTGCATCCTCCTTTTTTTAGTTTTATTTTCTCAATGACGATCACGATCTAACCCCCCGACCGCCTGCCTGTTTTTCATTTAGTAGTGCTTTCTCTGTCTATCTATTATACTATGAACTTTGTCTATCTATATAGTAATAACAGTAATTTTATTATTATATAGCAGCTTCCCTGTCTGCCTATCATATAATGCCTTTCCTTCCTATCTATCTATATAACTATTCCCTTGGCTGTTTTTTGATATACCTATTATAGAGTAATTTCCCTGTTTATTTAGTGACTTCTCTGCCTGTTTGTCTGTCTCTCTATTACGCAGTGCTCTGTCTGTGTGTTATGGATCTTAAAAATAACAGTTATAAGGACACTTGTTCATGTTAATTGCAGTCTCAGTTGTTAAAAAATATTTTAAAAGGAGCATCCCACATGAAAATATAATGATCTCATTAATTGACAGTGCATACCAATTTATAAATTTTATGTCCGTTTGAAGTTAAAAAGAAAAAAATAATAACAGTTCCTCCCCAACAGGAAGTACGGTAGACATGCTACAACAGCAAATCTTAGCACTATGCCACGGGAGCTGCTGTGTTGATCTTGATCCTTTTGTGAAAGTGTTTATTAAATCTTTGGAAATCAGCCCTCATATACTCTATAGTTTTTGTAACATTTTGTAACATTTATTACTAAAATATGAAAAAGTTTCAATTTTAACAATGCGTTTACACAGATTACTGTAGAAACTGAACACACATGAAATGCTTGTGTTCCAAATAACGATCTATTATTTCCACTCTAAAACTCCACTTCACTCCCAGATAATCAATCAAGGCATGAGCTGTGAGAAGTTTGTGCACGTTCTGCGACGGTGGGGGATGGAATAGCCGGCTACTTGCTGCTCTTAATCTGCACATTAACAGGACAAAAGACGCTGCCGGAGAGGTAAGGACGGATTTAAGTAGCGATTTAAGGTGGGACGGATCTACGAGTTTTTTCGTAGGCTCTGGTAATTCTAGTGTTAACGAAGAGGTTAAGCACACACAATCAAGTGACAAGAGTTAAACAGACAAGTGCACAAATTGTCACTGAAGCATAACTCACTTGTCCCTGCCTCCACAGCATGCAAGAGACTTTTTAGTAGTGCAAGACTGATCTTTAGCCCTAAAAGAGTATGCCTTCATGCAAAGTATTTCAACAACCAGCTTCTGCTGAGATTAACTAGAACATTCTATAAGGCAGTTTTAAGAGGTGTTTGTAGCACTGTTTTTTAAGCTGCCATTGTCCCTTATTTATAATTGATTCATTAAGAGATGATTTAGAAGCTAGCATTTGCAAAGTTTATGCACATATAATTAAATGTATGGTATTGCTGCTACAATCATTTCAATGCATTTTGCTTTATTTAATTTTATTTGTAGAGTTGGTGTTCACAGTAATGCATTTAAGGGAATACAGTTTTAAGCAAGCATTAGAAATGCCCGTTAAGGGAACTACTTTTACTTTTATACTTTAAGTAAATGTAACATGGAGTACTTTTATACTTTTACTTGAGTACATTTTACTGAATGGTACTTCAACTTTTAACTGAATATCTTTTCCAGTGGGTATTTGTGCTTTCACTTGAGTAAAGAACTACAGTATTTCTGCCAACTCTGCTCTTTCCTTAATGGAGGATAGGAAGAAATGTCAAAATCAGCTACACAACTATTACCTGCAGCGTCTAACCTGCCTCACTGTCTGCATTGTACCTCGTGTATTCAACCCCAGGGACTTCTGTCAGCAGGCTGCTTCACTGACTTGGGTTGTCTTTACTTTCACTTCTTTACTTCAACCCATTTTACCACTAATAGAGGACTTCTCAAAGGTATTCCCTTGAGCTCTTAAGGGATGGCAGCTGAACGGAAATGATCAATCTAGCTATTGGCTTGCTAGTAACAATCAGGCAAAGACACTGATTTAATGTTTTAATTAAATTATATTTATTTAAATCAAAACAAAGAGGAGAAAATATAAGCTTTATAAATATTACACATCCTACGTGGGTCCATGCAGTCTTCATTCAATCCCAGATGACAGTTCCCAGATGCTCCACTTCCTTATTTACAGATTATATATTCATTACCGAATAGTGAAAAGAAAAAAATGTCTTACCAGAGACAAAACTCTTTGGAAAAGGTACGACAGCTTAGCAGGAGTAATCAATAAGTTCTGTGAAAGTGCCCAATTTCAGTTATTAACAGATAAAGTCTCCTTGCAAATGTCCATTTTTGCACCTGAGCAAAAGTGTCAGTAAAGCTCCATTTTTGCAATTAGATTGCAACTAAAGAATTCTTTTGGAAAAAAATGTCCAACAAAAAGACAACCAACCTCCCCACTTCCAAAAAAAGTATCTGGCTTGTTCTCAGCAGAAGGCATCATTACACTTTTCAGTTTATCAAAACATAGGAATGTTACTTAATCATCATCATAAGCTCAAGGTTATTTTCCTATTGAAATGAAAACCTACTCACGGTTGTAAACAGGCAATAGGAAACATTCTAATGGTCTTATTTCACCTTCTAATTATGTAAAAAAACTGTAAATCCCGTGTTGTCTTTTAGCTTTCTCAGAAAACACTGCACTTGTGTTCAGCATCACAAGGCTTTCAGGCTTTGGCCTGTTACTCGAAATCTGTAAGCTGAAAAGGTTAAACAATCCACCATACAACTTAGAAAATGCAGTTTAATGTAGACAAGTGCAACACACAGGCATAAAGAACATTAATTACAAATACATCCTCTGGAAAGGATTAGGGGGTTTATGTTGATACATGATTCTCATTGTCTAAACAACAAGCAACTGAAAAGTCAAATAAATGTTAGGTTATATTGTACAAACTGCTACCTATAAATCAAGGAGGGTTAAGATGAGTGAACGGTGCACTAGTGACACTAAATCTGGGGTACTTCATAGCAGTTCTTGCCACCACCCTATAAAAAATAAATGGCTTCTCTACAGGATTAACACAGAACAGTAAGAAAATGTATGCTGTAGGTAAATTGCATGTTCTACCGTTGACAGGCTCATACAATTAAACCTCTTTAGTCTTCAGAAGAGAAACCTAATGTACGTCTTCTGAATTCTCAATAAAACTGACCTAACAGTATTTTTTCATGGCATAGTCAATAAGAACACTAGTGGACCCTTAGAGAACTAGGCCATTTAATTCATCAAGCTCATTTAATTACCTACCATTTAGTTACCAGTTATCTTTATGAGAAAGAGCGTTTCGTGCATCATTTCTTAAAGCTTCTTACTATCTTATTTTCATTCTATAAAAATAGGTATTACTGACTGGTTATCTTAATTTGTATTTAACTTAAAAATTGATGTCATTACAAAAATCATCTATACGCTACTACAAGCATATTGGAATTTAGAGAGGGGAGAGGTTACATTTCACTAATAGTCTAGAATTGTATGAAGTCACAGCAAAAATATTTGACTTATGCTAATATAGCATATCCTGGTTTCTGCATTGGGTCTGAAGAAGAAATGCAAATTGGTGGCTGCAGGGACTGGGACTAAAATGAAAGGAACGTTTTGTGAACTGTGCCTCAGGATAAAAGGAAGAGGATCTGAATATCAGGTCACCTTGAAACAGGAGAAGCTGATTGAGGGTGAGGGCTGTGAGTTAAGTCCAAAGGACTTTAGCATGAGTGTTACAGCAAGGAATTTGGAGCGAAGACGAAAAGGTTCCACCCAACAAAGTATGGATCATCAAAACTGAATATGTGTCGCTTGATAGCATAACGGTTATTGCAGCAGGTTCACCATTTTAGGGACCCAGTTTCTCCATGTGTGATTTTTTTTCTGCAGGGACTTATACTACATTACAAAGATTTAGATATAAGATTAATTTTCTCCTCTTAAGTGAACCACAGGACAGTGGAATAAACTGGTAAGTGGTGTGGCAGAGAGTAGGGGCCCAACTTAATGTTATTTTGGAGAAATTAAGTGAACTGGACTGGCAAGCTTTGTTGGGTTGAATGGCCTGTTCTCAACAAAATTGTTCTAATGGGATCAGTATTGGGCAAATGTGGGTGTATGCATGAGTGTGCCCAATAATACACTCGCATCTAGTTTGGCTATAATAGCTTGGATTTTCCAGTATGACTGATGTATCTTTTTTGTACGCCTGTCTCTGTTCAGCATTACAGCTGAGGGTTTGTGAAAATTTTCAGTACATTTTTGCTATGCTGTTTTCCAGAGTTTTCAAAGCCTATAGCCTTGTTATACTGTTTTGCTCTAGTTTGCTCTCAGTCATTCTGCAAGAGTAGCATGAGGAAATGTTTTTCTTTTGAATCATTAGACACTCATTAGACAATAAAACTGTCTTTAGTGCTTTCTGTAGTTGAGGTTTTCCCAGAACATAGCCAAATAGTGATATTTCCAGCAGCAATGTAGCTCAGAGTGAAAAATGAAGAAAACCATGCACATGGGGACACAAAGCAAAGCTTTGACCAAGTTAAAGAATGCCCAGGGCAGAAAAGCAGTAATTTAGTTTGAAACAGATCCTTCTGAGATAGTTGTAAATATGATTATCTCCTGTTTCAGTTGATCACAAAGGTATGATTCAGTGTTTTCTGTCTTAAATGCCTCACAGTTCTTAGCGATGGATCAAGTTAAGCAAGTGTTTTAAGTAACTGCCTAGAAAAAAAGGATATCTGTGAAGCAACTCAGATGCAATTTATCTGATAATGAAAACACACTCGAGTTTGATTAGGATGATGAAAACGATGATTTACCTAAAACAGAAAAATCTGAAAAGTGTTATGTTTAGGTAGCCTACCGGAACAAAATTAGCACAGAAACAGTATTCTCAATACATGCATGAAGACATTAACACTAAGGCAATAACAATATAAGCCTGTTATCTGTCTCAGTAGTATTTGCCACACTGCCAAGATGCTTCTGAGACTTTCATTTCTGTTGTTAATGTCTTTCAGTACAGTTACCCACAATCATCACCCCATGCAGTGTGTACAGCTGTCTACTAATTGTTTGTATGTGGTAACTGTCAACTTGTCATTATCAGTAACAGAACCTTCAAGATTAGATAGGCACTTAGAGATCTCAAGAAATAATTGGTCGATATATCAGAAAAAAAAGACTCTTAAATCTCCTTCAGTTATAATTATTTACAGGTATCTTGTCTAAATAGAAACATGGTTTAACTAATTATAATGCAGCAGGAAATACAACTTGAGATCTCATGTAATAATGAAATATGAACTGTTTAGGTATATCATCCACTCATCCATTATTGATCAAAATTAATACAGCGAATGCTGTATTTTAAATTATTTTATTTTACATAATGCATTACCACTTATTATGTTAAACATAAATATTTCTCAAAATCTTAGCCCAATATTATGCTATAAAAAGTCAGATCATGAAATCATCTTAGTAGTATACCACCACAAATAATTTACTGTATATGTTATCCAGGTTTCAACATGTGTTTTCTTCATACTATCTGTCATTCTTTGCATTGAGCAGGAGACGGAAGATGAATGTCGATAATGGGTCAAACATGATTAACCCCGGCCTGGCTGAATTACTCTTTTTCTATTTTACTCAACCAAGCACTAACTTGTATCCTGCAAAATGTACACTTGAGTTGAATTTTGAACTGTTTCAATTCAGAGGGCAGTTTGCTTGTAAAAACCATCAGGAGATACATACGAATCCAAATGTTGTGACATATGGGCAGAAGATCAAAGTCTGTACTGCAGCTGGAGACTAACTAGCCATTTGGGAAAACCTTAAGCACAACAGGCATACAAAAAACTCGCTGTCAGCAGTTTGATCTA
This sequence comes from Polypterus senegalus, assembly GCF_016835505.1. NCBI lineage: Eukaryota > Metazoa > Chordata > Cladistia > Polypteriformes > Polypteridae > Polypterus > Polypterus senegalus. The sequence goes on from NC_053155.1 coordinate 242,876,248, forward strand.
AAATGACTGACACATGCAATCCTTTTTTTCATTTAAGGAAATTGTTAATAATAAATCGAAGTGCCGGTTTTATTTATGTATGTAGTTGTTGGCATATTGGAATTCACACCCATGCTCCCCCTCTTGTTTAATTATTCAAAAAACAGTGACAGAAACAGAAGAACAAAGACACGGTATATACTGCATACAGTTCAGAGAAACATTATACTACACAACTCAAAAAAAAAAAATTAAGGTAACACTTAATCATCACAGTTTAATACCAAGTCAGTTAAGCTACAGGGATATCAATCTGTCCAGTTAGAATGCATAAGAAATTGTGAATAATCATGACCTGCTTTGGTGCAAATGAAAGAAACAACAAGTGCACTGGAGAGACCAGCAGCAAGACAGCCCCCAAAAAGGAAATGGTTTTGCAGGTGGTGGTCATCTGCAGCCGATTCATGTTGTGCAGGTTGTCCATCTCCTCCAGGGTGGTACATCCATACATGCTGTTGTAAGAAGGTTTGCTGTGTCTCCAAGCACAGTCTCAAGAGCATTTAGAAGACACCAGGAGGCATACTGTTACACAAGGAGAGCTGGGAGACATGCAGGCTAGTCAATGGCATTAGTGCCTTTGTCATCCACAAGCTGCCTACACACTCTGGCCACATGAGGCTGGGCATTGTCCTGCACCAGGAGGAATCCAAGGCCTACTGCACCAGCTTAAGGTCTGAGAATGGCGCTGAGGATTTCATTCTGGTACGTAACAATAGTCAGGGTACTTTTGTCTAGAACGTAGAGGTCTGTGTGACCCCTCCAAGGATATGCCTCCCCAAACCATCACTGACCCACCACCAAACCGGTCATGCTGGATGATGTTACAGGCTGCATAACATTCACTATGCCATCTCCAGATTCTTTCAGGTCTGTCATATGAGCTCAGTGTGAACTTGCTCTTATATGTGAAGAGAACAGGGCACCAATGGCAGAGCTGCCACTTTTAGTATTCTCTGGTGAACGCAATTGAGCTGAACAGTGATGGGCTGTGAGCACAGGTCCCACTAGAGGATTTTGGGTCATTATGCCTCCCTCATGAGGTCTGTTTCTGACAGTTTGGTCAGAAACATGCATATCAGTAGCCAGCTAAAGGTCATGTTGTAGGGTTCTGGCAGTGCTCCTCCTACTCCTTCTCACAGAAAGGAGTAGATACTGGTCCTTCAGCTGGACTGATGCCTGTAATGACCTGTCTCCTGGTATCTCCTCCATGCTCTTGAGACTGTGCTGGACAACACAGCAAACCTTTTTGCGACAGCACGTATAGATATGCCACCCTGGAGGAGCTAGACTATCTGTGCAACATGAATCGGCTGTAGGTGACCACCACCTGCAAAACCATTTCTTTTTTGAGGGTTGTTTTTCTGCTGGCCTCTTCAGTGCACTTGTTGTTTCTTTCATTTACACCAAAGCAGTTCATGATGATTCATAATTTCTTATGCTTCCTAACTGGACAGATAGTGAAAAGAACACTATTAAAACACAAAACTAGAGTATCATACAGAAAAGACAAGGAGAGATCAATTTTCTGTGGCCACCACCTGTAAAACCATTCCCTTTTTGGGGTTATCTTGCTGTTGCCTCTCTAGTGCACCTGTTGTCACTTGTCATTTGCACTAAAACAGGCAAAGATGATTCACAATTGCTTATGCTTCCTAAGTTGACAGACTGAAATCTCTGAAGCTTACCTGACTTGGTGTTAGACTGTGAAAATGAGTTTTTCCCTTATTTTTTTAGCAGTATATAGCAGCAAAACACTCAACTGATAAAATTATCTACTCTGCAGTCTTAAGGTGAAGGCATGCAAGTGCCTTTTCATTGCAGTCATTTTTTTTAAGAGTGCCTGATAGTGACACGCTGAAAGTTTTAAATAAGATTATCACTTGATTCAGCTGATCTCAAAGGTATGATTCAGTGTTTTCAGTCTTTAATATCAGAAATGTCTTAGTAATGTCTTACTTAATCTGAATGTTGAGTAAATGTGGGGATGGGAGTAAATATTCTGCTGGGGTGGTGTGGGTTGGTGGCCTCAGATTCCGTGGGGCTCTGTGATGCTGCTGCTTCAGGCCATGGCTAGATAGGCTGGGGCCTCCGTGCCCCGGGTGGATTTTGGGAATGGAGGTGCCTATTGGGGCCAGTAGGGGAGCTGGCTCCTGGAGGGCTCAGGCCCCTCAGCCGTTCCTCCCCATCCTCAGACATTTCCCTCCTCCTGCTCCTTCACATCATCACACAAACATGCACATAGGGCCTTGGGGTGTGGGTAAGTCAGGGGGTGCGGGTATGGATCCCATTTCCGCAGTCCTGTGGCAGCCTACCCCCCAATTTTATTTGCACATTAAACACTTCCACAAAAAACATTCCACACAAATGCACACTTAGGGCCTTGGGAGTGGGCACACTCAACGGCATCCGGTGGGGGGAAATTTCAGCCTCACTCCGAGTGCCGGTGTCCACTTCCAATTTTAAACTGCACCTAGTCACGGAGAGTTTTGGGGGGGAGGTGGGGCTGTGTGTTGGCATCAGCTGGTGTAGGCCACATGGTGCCGGCACTGCCCGCATCCCCCCAACCACAAAAAGCACCTTATCAACACACACCAACATTACATTAGAGCAGGCGGAGGGAGACTAGAGGTCTTATTACACCTCTGTTCTCAGTTAGCTGCCTGGGGCTGGAGGCTAGGAGTGGGAGCTGGCTGTCTCCCTGTGGTCTGGAGTGGTGGGTTGCTTTGCTCTGCGTTGGACGGGGGTGCCTGCTCACTATTATCCCTGTGGAACGGGGCTAACTCTGACGTCCAGGAATGGATGTACCTCAGGTACGACAGCACCAGGACCAGAGTTAGGTAGGGTGTGTGTGGGGAGTGTGAATGGGTGTCTGGCGTACATCCTTGTAAGTTTTGGGTTGTATGTGTATGTGAGAGCATGAGGGAGGGAGTGTATGACTGTGTTTGTGTGTGACTGTATATGTCAGGTGGGGTTTTGGACTCCTCCCCTCTCCTGGGACATCTGGCAATACTACAAAACCTTTGCCTACCCTCCCCCTGCCTTAAGCATCTGTCTGGTCGCTCCCGGTGGCTGCCTGGTGGGATCTGGTTCCTTGGGCTCTGTTGGGTCCTCGGCGGGGTGGGTCGCCCTTGGGTCCCGGGCTGCTGGGTTCCGGGCCCGGCCGACTCGGGGGAGAGCGACTGCGGGCGGCCTGAGGGCTTGCCGTTGATATCTCCCGGGACTCTGCCAGCTGCTGGTTGTGACCCCCGGGGTGATCCTCTGCACCTCTCGAGTGGGGGTTGGGGCTTCTCTGGTGATGGCCTCCCTAGGGTCTCCGCGCTCTGGGGTGACCTCTGGATCTCTGGGCTTGGAACTCCCTCCATCTTCTGCACGTTTTTGGGGGCAGGTCTGTGGCCCTTCACACTCACTATAGGATGCTCCTATAGAGAAACCTTACACATACAAGCGTGCGTACGCACACAGGTGCTCACATGGTGATTTCATAAGTATGACTTGGACATCTTCAGCACATGATCTAAGGTTGTGGTGGCCCTAAATGCCTTAGTAATAATTACTGTATGATTGTCAGCAAACATTTTTACTTTTATATATCTTCATGTAGCTGATGCAGCAATGTTTTTGTCTTGTGGTTTGTTCCCCCTCTCTTTCTGCAGGTCTAGAAGCGGACTCTGGTTCATTTATTGTTTATTCTATACGAAAACCCCCCCCTTCCCCTTTACCTCCATCTCTTCCATCTCTCTCTTCTTTTTCTTTCACTTTTGTCTCCGTGTCCGGTTCGAATCTTAAAAAACATCTAAAAATATTTTTAATAAAGTTTTGGTATCAGGCGTGACGTCAGCAGAAGCTGTGACGCTCCACCTGAGAGAAAAACTGTAAGGCTAGTCGCCAGCATTCAGACATCAATTCTGATTGCTTCACAGCTGAACAGGACACGGTAAAAAAAAGAAAAAAAAAAAAAGAAATGTCTTAGTAAACAAAATTCAGTGATAGTGACCGGTTTCTAGCTAACCACATTCATCAATATGGAATTGAGTGCCATTAGTTACTAGGCGTCAGTCAACCATATTTATTAATACTAACTGACGCTCAAACTTTGAGATTTAGAAGCAGTACCTTACTCCATTAAAGATAATTGGGCCTTCCCCATTAAAAATAAAAAGGAGCTCACTGTGGCCAACCATGCTGATCTATGTGATCAGCTATTTTCCAAAGATTACAGGATGTCCCTTAAACAGATTAAACTCAGCAGCAGGGTGTTACAAATGGAAATCAGTTGGCATTTCCAACTCCTTTTTGACTGACAGGAATCTCTCAAATGAACAATGAGTTAGTCTGCCCCATTTACACATGTAGGCTATGCCAGGAATTAACTGGTAACTTGACATTTTAAAAACCCTAGTGAATATAACTCAGTCAAGTTTCCCCAGAAAGACAAGCAAACAATATTCCAAGTTAAGACCTGGTATAATTAATGGGAATTTAATGGATCAATACAAAGCCTTGGAATTATCTTATTCATTTGGACAATTTATGGAATTTAAAGACTGCCTGCTAACGAACCTTGGACTGGCAAGTGGGACTCCTATAAAGCTGGAAAATTGCCAGGTCATTTGTTTATGTATGAAAGAGCATGTCAATATTCTGTGATTTTTAACCTGAGAATGATTACAGTTGTATATGAGAAAGAATTTTTTAGGAAATGAACACAAGGACAGGTAATTCCCAGACTACACTGAGATAGCCATGGTACAATTAAATATATTTAATTATACCTAAGTTACTATTTTCATTATCCATTGCCCATTCTACCTTACATAAAAATCATCCATCCATGTATTATCCAACCCACAATATCCTAACTACAGGGTAACGGGGGTCTGCTGGAGCCAATCCCAGCCAACACAGAGTGCAAGGCAGGAAACAAACCCTGGGCAGGGCGCCAGCCCACTGCAGATAAAAATCATTAAAAAAGCAAAAAAAAATAATGAAATAACAATTAGTTATTAGTAAATGATAATCAGGTTGTGAGACTTTTCAAGCCATAGCAATACCTGGCATCTACGAAATTCATTCTGGTATCTACATAGACCAGAGCTGGTGATGTTACAAAGTGATGAAACATGGACCAAAGTTTAATGACTGTGGTATTCATTTTCATACCAAGGGATTAGCAGATAGAGATTGAAAATTCTTTCCTTCTTGTGTATGGTTTCAGTACCTTAGTTTCAATTCTCCGTAACCAGGATTAGAACCTGCTTCTTGTTGCAGGCCTCTGTCCTTGATGAACACTGATGCAGTTACTTGCCATAGGCCTTGTGCTCAGACTGGAATCAGTTACAGCTAACTGACCTACCATGACCAAACTAGCTTTATAAAAGCCTGCATTGCTTTTTCCTCCCTATCTTTTCCACATGCTGTTTTATAGTTTTATCTAAAAAAGTGATTGCTTAAACTGGCTGCATTTGTGGAACACGTACTAGTGCATGGCATTTGGTTTGAGATTTGTGTGTATGTTTAATTAATACATTCAAAACTATCAGGGGCAGTTTCTTTTCAAATTACAAGGTGCAATGTTAGGATTTTATCATTAAGTGCTGAATTTTTTATATAAAGATTAGGATAATTTGCAGAACACAGTTGTATAACTACATTTTATTATTTGACCTAATTCAAAATAAAAAATAGAATAGTCTCACAACATAACTACTAATAATGATAATACAGTTAATGAAAGAGTTATATACTTTGTAGTAGGGTGTGGGAATGACAGCTCAGGATGCAGTGAGGAAATTTTGGTGCCAAACCTTTCTTCCCTTTTATTGTCCAGAGAGAGCAAAATAAACAGAAACAAATTGAAATAACACTCGCTTGATCTCAAAATTGAACAAGGGTTGCAGTCAATCTAGTGGAATTCCACCCAGTGGGATGCTCTTGCCAGTAATGCTCCTCTTTTCCAGACATCTGGGATTTTATGATGGCTGGTCTGGGTGCGGCAGAATTAACCACCTTCACCGAACGGCTTCTCGGCATTGCGAGAAAAGAAGATGACAGTGTTATCGTCTGTAGCCCCTCTTGTCTCAGTCGGTTATTACATACCTCAAATGAACCTGCAAGGAGGTCCACCAACATGCATGCGTGACACCTTTAAAAAAAAAACATATCATATGATTTCTCATCATCTCCACATTTGAAAAGTCTTTGTTACATAGAAAAGATAAATCATATAATATGCACCTTACAATTTCACTCTTTTGTCCTCTTAGAATTGCCAATTATATTATTTAATATCATGTTAGTAAAGCAACGAAGATAAGACATTCTGGTACTCTTTTAACACTAGAATTACCAGAGCCTATGAGAAAACTTGTAAATCCGTCCCACCTTAAATCGCTTCTTAAAATCGTTCACAGCTCTCCACCAGCGTCTTTTGTCATCTAAATGTGCTGATAAAATCAGGCTGCAAGCAGCCGGCTATTCCATCCCCCCACCGACTTCGAACGTGCACAAACGTCTCTCAGCTCATGCCTTGATTGATTTTTTGGGAGTGAAGTGGAGTTTTAGAGTGGAAATAATAGATCGTTGTTTTCGTTGTGATCGATTTAAGGTGGGGTGGATTTACGAGTTTTTTTGTAGGCTCTGGTAATTCTAGTGTTAAGTCTTTCTCCATTTCTACTGGTGAAGACATAGCAGTCACATTACTAACAATGATTTTCTGGCACATGAACCTAAAGAACTTAAATGTCATCAAGAAAATAACATTTACAAAAACGTACAAATAGATAATGATTGCAAGATACAGTTACCAGGTCCCTGTTAGGCAATATGCATACAATTACACTGCATCATAAAATATATTATATAAAAGAACCAAAGACAGATAATTATCAGATTCATCCTCCGAGTTACATCAGTTTGAGAAGAGATAACAACCCCATTATTAAGTACAGTCTTCTGACATAAAGACAATCAGAAAAGGAATACCAGTTGCTGTTATGAACCAGCCGTTACCATCTGGGAATATGATTAATTTAGAAAATGAGCCAGTGGTCATTGTTTTCATCATCTAAGAACAGAGATTTGTTCTGGTCATTTAGAACATCTTGAATATAGTGAGAAGATAGATTGTAAGCCTGAGTTGTCTGAAAGGCTCACAAACTGTAATCTTTCTAGTTAGCCAATAAAAGGTGTCATTTTACTTGACTTCTCACTACATCCATAATGGCTAACATGGTAAAACACCCTAGTATCCCAGTGAGGTTTTGAAATAAATCTCTCATTAAAAGATGACCATGATTAAATGATTAAAAGATCATTAAAAACACTTGTAGCTGCGTTTTTCAAAAATTACCAAAGTACTGCAGCTTCAGCTCAAAAAATGGGATTCAACAAAAGCCTGACGCGCAGAAATGATTCCACAGACAAAATATCTTCGTTTTTGAAGTTTAGTTAAGTTTTAAAGTAAAACAGTTTACACACAAAATGAGAAAATTGAAATAGCAAAAAAAAGGAAAAATTAATGTAAGAAGAGTTCAATTCTAAACTTAATCTTGTTACATCTCAAATCGTTACTATTTACTTAACATTTCTGAACCATTTCAAGACGGTCAGAAAACTGTATGCTTATCCCATTTCTTAGCAAAATGGGTCTTTCAAGTCCCTCTTTACTGGGACCTGTTCCAAACAAAAAAGAGCTTATTATCACACTGTTACTCAGTTATAGTAAGAAGGTTCTATCTCTTGTTAACTTATAGGGGGAAAAGACTATACCATAAGCTATGACTATGAAAGACATTAATATTCTATTCAAATTAAGCAAACATCAATATGAGTTTAACTCAAAACTTTAAATTTCTAAGATTGGCTCTTACATTTCCGGCCCCTAATTGGCTATGCAGGAGCGAGACAATTATTTTACTTTACTTCAATATGAGCCAATTACTTTTATATTAACTATTCTTTTCAAATCATTAGCAATAACACTGCAAACAAACATTTTAAAAATTTCATATTTCAAACATTTGCTGTTTCTTGAAGCAGGCACAGTTTATTCACGGGTCTGTCTAGTGTGCTGGTTTTGGTCTGCACACAAACTCTTCTGACTGCACCTTTGGCATCTGGCATTGTCTTGATGACTCGACCCATTACCCAGGAATTGCGAGGTGTAGCTTTATCTACAATTAGAACAACGTCCCCTGGTTCAAAATTTCTTCTTGGTGCAAGCCATTTTGACGTTTTGAAGTATTGGCAAATATTCTTTTGTCCATCTTTTCCAAAACAAATCAGCCATGTATTGAATTTGTTTCCAGCGTCTTCTTGGGTATGGTTCATTTTCTGAAATGAGTTTAGGTGGTATTTCAGGTTTTGTCTTCAATAATAACAAGTGATTGGGTGTGAGTGGTTCCAAATCATTTGGGTCATCTGATGTCTTTGTAAGGGGTCTGTTATTGAGTATTGATTCTACTCTACACATCATTGTAGGAAGGTTTTCATCATCGAGTGTTTGTTGGTTTAGTGTTGAATTTAAAATCTTTCTTATGCTTCTGATTTGTCTTTCCCACACTCCACCTTGGTGAGAGGCTGATGGTGGATTAAAATCCATTTGATTTGTTCTTGCATCATAGCGTCACTGATTTTTGTGTTCCAATTTTTAATAGCTTCTCGTAGCTCTCTTTCTGCTCCAACAAAATTTGTTCCATTGTCTGAGCGCATGATTTTAACTTGTCCTCTTCTATCCGTAAATCGGAGTATGGCTTGGATACAAGAATCAGTGTCTAAGCTATGTGCGATTCTATGTGCGCAGCTCTGGTTGTTAGACATGTGAAGATTACTCCGTACCTCTTGACTAGACTTCTTCCTCTTTTGACTAGGAAGGGGCCAAAATAATCAACTCCAACATTAGTGAACGGTGGTTGGTTTGTTGCTAGGCGATCTTCTGGCAAATCTGCCATTTTTTGCTCACCTGCTTTCGCATTGTATCTTCTGCATGTTGTGCACTTTGAAATTATTTTCTGATAGCTGAATTTGCTTGAGGTATCCAGTATTTTTGGCGTAACTGTGCGAGCACATAGTTGCGCCCACAATGTCCGATACGTTTATGAATGTGCTGCAATATGAGAGAAGCAACATGTGAATGTTTGTGTAGAATTGCGGGATGTTTAGTTTCTTCGGGCATTGAAGCTTTACTGAGTCTTCCTCCAACTCTCAGTATTCCATCTTGTATGATCGGGTCAAGTTTATAGATTCGACTGTTCTTTTTAACACAAGTCTTTTTCTTTAGAGCTTTTAATTCTTCTGGAAATTCTTGCTGTTGACTTAGACGGATAAGCTCTGTTTCAGCTTTAACTAAGTCGTCTAGAGAAATTGGACTTGGTTTTAAAGTCAGTTTATACCTTTTCATGTGCTTTGTGATGAGTGATTTTGTTCTTTTGGATTACTTTTAATCTGACTGGCTTCTAGTTGAAATGTTTTTCTTTCATTTCTTAAGTGCAACAGTAAGTCTTTAAACTTGAGAAACCAAGCCACTGCTTTCTTCAAGCGATGCCAATCTGAAAAGTAAGTGATTAGTTTGTTGATGGGTTCGGTCGCCTCTTCTACTCTTGTCATGTTAACTGCACAAATTTTAACTTCTGGATCATCTTCAAAAAGTGAATCATTCAGTTGATCTGGTCTTTTTGGCCATTCACGTTCTGACTTCAATAGGAAACTTGGACCTTGTGACCATGTGGTGCTCTTGAGAAAGTTTTCTATATTTAGCCCTCTAGAAGCTTGATCAGCCGGATTAAGGACAGATGTGACATACCTCCACTGTGAAGGTTGTGAATGATCTCTGATCACGGAGATTCTGTTGGCAACAAAGGTCTTGAATCGAGTGCTTTCATTTGAATGTATTTTAGCACCGTGGTGCTGTCAGTCCAAAATGTAGATTCTTGTAAAGGCATTTGAAGCTCACCTTTAAGCATTTTGTCCATTTTACTGCCACAACGGCTGCTGTCAGCTCCATTCTTGGAATCGTGACCTGCTTTAATGGTGCAACTCTTGACTTGCCCATCAGGAATGAACAATGCCTTTTGTCATCTTCATTGGTTAAAACAAGGTAAGTGACAGTGCCATATCCATCTTCACTAGCATCTGCAAAATGGTGCATTTGTGCTGTCTTTATGGTTCCAAACCCAATAGGTTTGAAGCATCTGTTCACATTATAGTCTGTAAGTAACTTCAAATCATCCATCCATTTTTCCATTTCTGAATGTGTTTGACTTCTACTACTTCATCCCACCCAAATTTCTCTTTGCATAAGTCTTTAGAATAAGCTTTGCTGGCAGTAAGCAGGTGCTAGAAACCAAGTGGATCATAAACTGAGCTAACAACAGACAGGATACCACGCCTTGTAGCGGGCTTGTTTTGCAACTTAATCTGAAATTTGAAACTGTCAGTTTCTGTGCACCACTGGATGCCCAGGGCACGCTCTGTGGGAAGGAGACTGTGGCTCAAATCTAAGTCCTTTTGTTCATGAGCTCTGTCTTCTTCAGGTATGGACAATAAAACTGCTCTGTTGTTACTCACCCACTTAGTCAAATGGAATCCCCCTTTGAGACATAGAGCTTGGAGGTCCTTTGCCAGCTTTATTGCTTGTTCTTCTGTTGTCACTGACCTTAAACAGTCATCCACGTAGAAGTTGTTGAGTACGGTGTTAACAGCTTCCTCAGGAAATGTATCTCTGGCATCTTCGGCTGTTCTACATAAAGCATAAGAAGCACAACTGGGTGAAGAAGTAGCACCAAAAGATGTACTGTCATTTTGAATTCTTCTAAGTCTTTACTTACATTACCTTCAGGCCACCATAGAAAACGTAAAAGATCTGTGTCTTTGTCTGGTATCTTAACTTGGTAGAACATTGACTTAATGTCTGCCATTAAACTGGCTCCTTTCTGAATCTTGTAAGGACGCCAATGAGTGTGTTAGTTAGGTCAGGGCCTTTTAGTAATTGTTCATTAAGTGAAATCCCTGATAGGTGGCAGTGCAGTCAAAGACTACTCGAATCTTATTTTTCTTTGGATGATACACACCGTGATGTGGAATGTACCACACTCTGCCTTCATTGCAATTCAGGCTTTCTTTAGGAATCTTAACAGCATAACCATTGTCTATAATGTCTTTCATGAAGGCTTTATAGTCTTCGTGGAAACCTGAATTTTTGCTCAATTTTCTTTTGAGTCCTATAGCACGCTGTTCAGCAATGCAGCGGTTATTCGCATTTTAAGTGTTTCATCCTTCAAAGGCAAATTTAAACAATAGTGGCCACCTACCAGTCTTGCAGATTCTGAAGCTATGCGCATGAACTTGATGTCTTCCTGTGACATTTCCTGTTTTTCTTCACAGTTGCGCTCTGGAAAAGTCTGTGTTATACTGTTGCAGCAGCATATCTTCAATCTCTGTTATTGACACACGATTGATTGAATGTTTAGGCATCTTACCACTTTGTTTTGCGAGGTCATCGATCTCTTTGTATGGTCCACCAACTACCCATCCAAGTGCAGTCTTCATGGCGTGAGGTCCACCTCTTTGGCTAGGTATGATTCGTGACTGCTTGAAGATTTTTGGATAGTTGATTCCTATTAAAAGATCGACTTCAGAGTCAATATGAGACAGGCGTACCTCTTTAAGATATGCCCACTTATCGATATCTTCTTGTAGTGGAATGCTTTCTCTGTTCACTGGAATGGAGACCTGTGTGAAGACCTTTGGCAAATCAATATATTCAACATCATTGAGACCACAGACTTGTAAATCTGATAAAACAGAACATTGGGTTAGCATTTTTGAATCATCATCGTAATTACTCATAGTTTTGAGGAATACTTGCGTCCTTTTCCCTTGAAGGCTCAATTGTCTGGAGCCTTTCAGTGCAAATTGTTACTGTACTGCCGAGGTCTATAAAGGCGTATGTTTCTACATACCTTTCACTTTTCTTGGATTTTACCTTAACAGGAACTACTTGTAGTGCGCATTCTTCTCCGGCCTCAGTAAAGGTACAAGTTCCAGTCTTGGTTTCCGTTTCAGTAGATGTTGCCACACTAGCTGTAGCTTTAAATACTGCTCCACTGTCCCCTTGAATGTGCAGGATATCTGGGTGCTGTAAAGAACATGTCTGACATTTCATTCTCTGTTTACAGTTCTTACTTAGATGACCCTGTTTGAGACAGCGAAAACATAAACCTTTAGATTTTAAAAAGTCAATTCTTTCTTTATGTGGCAATTCTTTAATTTTTCTACATTCGCGAGAATATGCTGATCACTGCAAAATGCACAAGGTTTTTTAAATGCACATGTATCGTTAACAGTATTTTTGATAGGGATTTCATGAGTCTCCCTTTCAGTTTCATCAGAAATATTGGTGGTGAAGATACTTCCTGATTTCTGTCCATACTTCTGAGGAGACTTACTTTTGTCAGTTTTTTCTTTTTTATCTACGTCGCCATAAACGGGATGCATACATTTCTTAGCTTCTTTATGTAAAAAGACAGTTAAATCTTGAATGTCGATCTCTCTCTCTTCTTCATCTTCAATTTCGTAAGCTACGCCTCGCCATCTATATCGTATATAACATGGGAGCTTTGCGAGGATAGTGCGGATGTTTTCATTGCTACTGAATGCTGCTCGATTTCTAGTTTTAGTCATGGAGTCCTTACAGTTATCAAGAAATGTTGCATAATCTCTCAAGGCTTCCCCATCATTTTGTTTAATTTGAGGCCACTTCAAAGCTTTACTTATGTATGTATCTATTACTAACGCTTGGTTGCCATAGTAACTTTCAAGCTGTTTTCTAGCCTTTTCATATCCTTCATCTGGTGGCAATCGCGTACACCCTTCAATCATTTCTTGGGCTGGTCCACTTGTATATTGGATCAAATAATCCAATTTATCTTGTGGGTCTGTTAATATATTACCTACAGCATGATCGAAAGTTCTAATAAATTTTGCGTAAGTCAGCGGGTCACCTGAAAATAAAGGGACCTGTCTATGCGGTACCTCTCCACGCAGTGCTGGGGATGCTGGAGGTACTGGAGAAGGTGTTTTCCTTTGATCAGCTATCGATTTAGTCATTTCAATAATTGCTTTATTGTATTCGAGTTGGCCCTTTTGAAGTTCGGCTTGATTCTGCGCTAGCACATTTAGTATATCATTTGCAGAGCTCTGAGTGTCGGTTTGTTCCTGCTTTTGTGCTTTATTTTTAAGTTCATGAAGCGTTTGTAGAATACTATCAAGTGTCGATTGTTCAATCAACACTGCTTTAGAAGATGACGATGCAGCTGCGGTTTTCTGGGCTAAAGAATCAAGTTTAATATCAAGAGCATGCTTTAACTGAGGAGATGTCTTTTGTGTTTTGACTTTGAACGAACCTGTTCTTGAAATTGCATCTCTTCGAATTGATTAACTAGTTGTTCATTTGCATCATTCAGCCATGCCGTTGTAACGGCAGCAAATTCATTCCATTTCTTAGAGCTTTCCGAATGTCTTTTTCTGTTTCTTAATCGCTCCCTCCTTATTTAAAGTAGCTAGTAGCTTTTCGTGTAACTCTTCTATCTCTCTATGCGTCGCACAAAATCATGAAATCTTTCTGCCACAATTAAGCGGTTTCCTGGAATGCCTTTAAGACTTTCGATTTCAGTTATGAACACGGAAAGCTTCTCTTTCCTCTGACTTATGTGATCTTTAAGATCCCTAATTATATTTTCTGACTTCGAGTCTGTACTTAGATCACTGCCAATCTCACTTGAGCTCTGTTTAGACATTGCCATGACAACAGTTCGATCAAATGACAAGACGTTTCCTGACAGCAATTTCGTCACAATAGAGACGTTCCAACAAGGAAGATAACTTTCTTGAAACAAGGCTCCAATGGCTCAGGCAAAGGCACAAGCAATCATCCAAAATGTCCTTTTCCAAGACGTCCTTTAATAATATCACAGTCTCTCAAATCTTCTTAAGGTACGGCGACCTTGCTTTCATTTATGATCATGCGAAGATAGTAGATAAGTGCACAGTACCTTCTGAATGATTCTGTTCTTTTCCTTCGTTGACGAGTTCTGTAGTATCTTCTGTTCCCGAATGGTAGATTCCAGTTCAGGCCTTAGATAGCTAGCAAGTTTTCTGACGAAAAATGTAGCTGCGTTTTCAAAAATTACCAAAGTACTGCAGCTTCAGCTCAAAAATGGGATTCAACAAAAGCCTGACGCAGAAATGATTCCACAGACAAAATATCTTCGTTTTTGAAGTTTAGTTAAGTTTTAAAGTAAAACAGTTTACACACAAAATGAGAAAATTGAAATAGCAAAAAAAAGGAAAAATTAATGTAAGAAGAGTTCAATTCTAAACTTAATCTTGTTACATCTCAAATCGTTACTATTTACTTAACATTTCTGAACCATTTCAAGACGGTCAGAAAACTGTATGCTTATCCCATTTCTTAGCAAAAAATGGGTCTTTCAAGTCCCTCTTTACTGGGACCTGTTCCAAACAAAAAAGAGCTTATTATCACACTGTTACTCAGTTATAGTAAGAAGGTTCTATCTCTTGTTAACTTATAGGGGGAAAAGACTATACCATAGGCTATGACTATGAAAGACATTAATATTCTATTCAAATTAAGCAAACATCAATATGAGTTTAACTCAAAACTTTAAATTTCTAAGATTGGCTCTTACAACACTATCTTCAAAAAGATGCCCATCGGACCTTAGTTTTATTCTATGTTAATTAGTCAGTCAGTCATTGTCCAACCTGCTATATCCTAACACAGGGTCACGAGGGTCTGCTTGAGCCAATCCCAGCCAACACTGGGCGTAAGGCAGGAACAAACCCTGGGCAGGGTGGCAGCCCACCGCAGTCTATGTTAATTAGTGTTCCCTAATTCTATTTTCTCATTTATTTTGTCTTTTTTCTCTTTCTTCATCATGTAAAGCACTGTGAGCTACATCATTCAAATGAAAATGTGCTATATAAATAAATGTTATTGTTGTTGTTGTGCTTCTAGAATGGACTGATGTTTACCTGACATTAAATACTTACTTGACATTTGCTTTAAACAGGGCCTTGTATCTGATTTCATATGTTTTGTTTTCACAAAGGAATCTTAGACAAGTGATTATGTGACTCACAAAGTATTTCTTTAGATTGTGTCTGTGGGGTTTTTATCAACATCACATCTTAAGAGACGCAGTAATGATCCTAAACAGTGTTGTATTAAGGATAAGGCTCTAGACCTTAAACACAAGCTTTTCTGTATCCCTGCCTCTGACAGACTTGGTCACCCAAAGCATACTATTAAACTTGCCTGTGATCATATTTTGAAAATTTATATATACTATAAACCTTTGTAATGGAACTGACCTTTGGTCAAAGATAATATCACGTTTGTGAGTGAAATAATAAAATGAAACTCCCGCTTACAAACCATTTAACATTTGTGGAATGTCATTATCTGTGTGTCTTATTTAGTTCATATAAAGCTCATTTTCAGTAATGAGTAGTGTCAAATATTGTACTAGTGTAAATATTAAAGTTGAAATGACGGCAAAAAACACAAAAATTCTTGTTAGCTCAGAAGTCATTGCTAACTGCATATTCTGGCTTTAGCATCTACATGGAAGTAACACATTAAATTTTAAATTAGCAATGACATTAAAACTTTGGGTGATAAGATGGCATAGTGGTAGCACTGCTGCCTTGCAATAAGGGGACTGGGAGTTTGCTCCCTGTGTCCTCCATACATGGAGTATGCATGTTATCTCCATGTCTGTATGGGGTTTCTCCATGTGCTCCAGTTTCCTCCCACAGTCCAAAGATATGTAGGTTAAGTGAATTGGTGATGCTAAATTGGGCCTAGTGTGTGTTTGGGGTGTGAATGTGTGTGAGAGTGTTTGTCACACGATGGACTGGCACCTGTCCAGGGCTTGTTCCTGCCTTGCGCCCTTTGCTAGCTGGAACAGGCTTCAGCTTCCTTGCAACCCTGATCTGGTTTGAATGAGTTAGAAAGTGACATGACTTAAAAGGTTTACAATAACACTTCCAACAAATCTTTATTCCCATGATTCATTATTATCAGTGTGCTAGGTATTAGACTTATTAAATAGCTATTTATACATGACTGGGATAGGCTCCAGCTTCCCTGCAACCTTGATCTGGATAAGTGGTTTGGACACATGAATGAACAAATGCCGAAATCATTAAAAAAATGTGTGGTGACTGATGGTGCTGTTTTGGTAGTTCTGTTGTTTTGCAATTTAGATTGAAATAAATGTATTATACATGATTTGGTTTATAACTGTCGTAATTACCTTGTACTGTGGAACTTTAAATTTATAGAAAAATACTTTAGCCCTTTTCAAACAAATTATGCAACAGTCTGGTTATCCGCACTGCCAGCATTACATGAAACATATCCCTTGAGCTTAACCGAAAGCCGCTCATATACTGCTTACTTAATAATTTAGTATTAAAGTATCATTTAGCACCATAACTCCATTGATTCCGAGAAGTCATCTTTAAATAAACAACACTTGCGGTCAAGACAAGTGTTTGCTAACAGATAGAGCTATCTGTCACATGTGAGGTGAGAACAAAATCAATGCAAGTCTGCATGGAAATGAGAAAACAATTAGAATATTTTTTAGCACAGAGGATCAAAAAAAAAAAAAAAAGAACATTTTAACACATTTAAATCCTTACAGGGTTTATGAAGTAATAAAGTGGGCTGGTGCCCTGCCCAGCGTTTGTTTCCTGCCTTGCGCCCTGTGTTGGCTGGGATTGGCCTCTAGCAGACCCCTGTGACCCTGTAGTTTGGATATAGAGGGTTGGATAATGGATGGCTGGAAGGACAATAAAGTTTAATGATCATGTTTCATTTTTCTGACCCATACTTTTCTTGCACTCTGCTCCAGACCTCACTTGTAGTTATCTTGCCACATCATTTGTAGTCAGACTCAAGCACAAGTATTGCCTTGGGATGATGAAACCCATCCAAATAAGCAAATCCACAAACTGGGGTGTTTAAGCCCCAGAGATTCCATAAATCAATTATTAGCTCATCCATTAGCACCACAGCAAGCTCAGCCAGCCCACTCTTATGTGACTGTGTCACTTCTACCCAGTTGTCTGTTCAGCTAAAGAGACAGCAGCTGCCTAAATTCTCTTCATTCAACTATTCCAGCTAAATGGTTAATCTATCTTGTTTTTCTGTTCATTTCCCTATTCAGCTAATAGGTGCAGGCCGTCTTGTGTGTTGTAAAAGACAACCTGAGCAATGTCTATTTCTGTTTTGAATGCTTGGTTCTGACACTAGAACACTGACTTCTTTAGACGACTGAATCTTCACTGGCAAAGACACCTTTGCAACTTTGGTTGAATTATCTCAGTCTGACACTGAAGTTTGATTACTATCGAGATAAATAACTGTCTCCAAAAAGAACCAAAGTTAAAGAGCCCTACTATTGTGTTTTTCTCATATTGTTGTCTACTGCATAGGTACTTATCCAGTAGAACTCAAAAGTACAATTAGTAACCCAACAGGCAAAACAAATTGTCTAGATGGATTATAGCAGCAGTTAAAAATGTATGTTCAAGTCAATACAATTCAATTTGGTTTACGTTTGTATATCTCTCTTAACTGAGTGTCAGTGTGAGTGCTGAAGTGAATCTGTTGGGAAGGCTTTACCATGTACAAATAATGCTCTTAGATGCTACTCTCTTTTACACTAAGAACATTCACTGCAACCCTTGTACCAAACAGACTTAAATATCCTAAATGATATTTAGTGAAAAGTCAAGCGAAATGACACCTTTTATTGGCTAACTAAAAAGATTACAATTTGCAAGCTTTCAAGGCAACTCAGGCCCCTTCTCCTTGCCTGAAGAAGGGTCCCAAGTTGCCTCAAAAGCTTTCAAATTGTAATCTTTTTAGTTAGCCAATAAAAGGTGTCATTTTGCTTGACTTTTCACTACATTCATAATGGCTAACACGGTACAACACCCTAGTACTAAATGGTATTTGAAATTTACTTTCATTTCACTTTCCAGTCAAAACTTATAGAAAAGTCTATGGACAAATTATTTATGCTCTGTTGAACTATAAAAATAATATTAAATACATCATAAAATAAAAGTAAAACTAATAAAACAAATATAAAATCCCAGGAAAAAATGTAAGTCCAGAAAGTTTCCACAATTATAACAGGTTGTAATGGTTCTGCTGGTGACTACCTGACAATAATATTGTGCTTAAGTGTGAAAAGAAGCCCTGTTGAACAACAAAGAACCCAGAAAAGCAGCTATTAAATATATACATGTACTCATATACTGTATATATAAATAGAAATTTTATATATATATATATATATATATATATATATATATATATATATATATATATATATATATATATATATATATATATATATATATATATATATATATATATATATAGTAGGGTGGCACAGTGGTGCAGTGGGTAGTGCTGCTGTTATGAGACCCGGGTCCTCCCGGCGTGGAGTTTGCATGTTCTCTCCGTGTCTGCGTGGGTTTCCTCCGGGTGCTCCGGTTTCCTCCCACAGTCCAAAGACATGCAGGTTAGGTGTACTGGCGATCCTAAATTGCCCCTAGTGTGTGCTTGGGGTGTGTGTGTGTGCCCTGCAGTGGGCTGACGCCCTGCCCAGGGTTTGTTTCCTGCCTTGTGCCTTGTGTTGGCTGGGATTGGCTCCAGCAGACCCCTGTGACCCTGTAGTTAGGATATAGAGGGTTGGATAATGGATGGATGGATGGATATACAGTGTATATAGTATGTATACATTTATATTCATACAGTATACATAGAGTATGCAGTAATCATAATTTATGATAACTTCAAAATAAATATCACAAAAAGGTATCTAATGATATACTCCCTAAAAAGACTGTGAATCTAACATTTCTAGAAATATTAAAATATGTATTATCATAGTACCCAAAATGTTCAGTAGAGAATGCCAAATATATTTTCTTTGTATAGTCCTTTCAATATATCATCTAGCTGTTATGTTACTTGATGGTTATTGATCAGTGGAGTTTTCTTTATTTCAAAGGACTTGAAACGTCCTCTTGAGTAAAGTGAGTTCTTCACACTAAAAGGTAGCAGCAATTCAATAACTGTGATCTGGTCTAATGTAAATGTTGTGTTGGAGAGCTACTATTCAGTTATTTGATTTGTCATGATACTTACCATAAAAACCAAAAATTTCTGATATTAGCAAAACCATAACATGTTTATTATTTAAGAAAGTACAGGCTGTAAAAATTTGAAAAACCAAACAAAATCTGTATTAATTTTGAGTTTGTTTTTCTATATTAATCATTCCATTCTGCATATTAGATGCATATTTTGAAACACTGAAAGAAAAAACAAAAAGGAAAAGGATTAAAAATTGGTTTTGATTTAATTTTCTTATTACTTTTACACTGCAGTGGGCTGGCGCCCTGCCCGGGTTTGTTCCTGCCTTGTGTCCTGTGCTGGATGGGATTGGCTCCAGCAGACCCCCATGACCCTGTGTTAGGATATAGCGGGTTGGAAAATGATTGACTGACTGACATTACTTTTGCAGTTTTATTTTTGTTACTGTTTGGAAGAGTTTGGTAGATGTCTCAGACTCTGAAGTTACAATATTTTGAAAACAATGAAAAACAGTAATAGTGATTAGTGAATCTTTTAAGTTATATAATGAAAGAACAAGCTGAAGGGATGCATATGTACTCTCATTTACAGTATTCTGTTTGGTGAGTTATTTGGTTGTACATTGTGTAATCTAGTGGTTTAATGATACTAAATATAGACACAAAATGCATCACTGGTTGTTCAAATGAGGTTTTAAGATATTGAACATGGCAAGTTATATAACTTGTCCCTTTAATGTGCTCGACAAGAAAGTGAACAATATAGAGTACAAAAGCAGAAAAAAAATGATGGTAAGTGCTTTCACAGAAGTAAAACCAGTGTCATGATTTTCAAATGATGTAAAAAAACAACACCCCACCACCTCCTTAACTGTGCAGATACAGTATATCTGTGACCATCCAGTTTTCTTTTATTATTATTACTACTACCATTTTACTTTTTTCTCAGTAACGCTCAGTAATTTCTGTAGATGTTCCTAGGTTGATCTTTGATTTCTTTTGTGTATATATAATTCTACCACTATCCCCCCTTACCCCAAGCCAATGTCTTCTGTTGAAATGCCTTACCCAGATAATAAATTAACTATAATTTCGGTGGCACAAATGTTTGCAAATTAAGTTAGTTATACTTGTAAATGAAAGATAATAAAAACTCTCATTAAGATGTATTTATTTCACATTTCATTATGCTTTTCATGTCTCAGTTACTTTATGCGGTTATCTTTTCACATGGAAAGTACAGGAAGACCCTCATATCAGCTGATCCATGTATATATTGAACTTTGTTTGTGTAGATGTTGTCTATCAGGAGTTATTCAAATGCTCAGTATGGGTTAAGAGGAGAATTCTACCAGGGTCAAAGAACCCAGGTTTGATTCCCACCTATGTCTCAAGCCAAACACAAACAATTTTTAGTGTTTGTGTATGGCTTCTCTAGGAGCTTTATGTTCCTCCCATAATCCAAACACATAAAATTAGGTATACTGGTGACTCCACACTGGCCTGGTATGTAATGGGTGTTGTTATCTGCCTTTAGATGATATTTCTATCTCCTTACAGTTTGTAGTCTTACTCAAAGAACTATGAGCATTATTTGTCATTTCTCATGGGAATATGAAAAAATATAACACACACTCTTACCTCACAATTTGCATAATCAATTATGTTGCATTAGATCTAACATACATAATATTTTCTTACTTTTTTCACAAATAAGTAGTGATGTCTCCATTCAAAACATTATTGAAAAAATATTTGCATTTCCACCCAAAGCAAAATCTGTCTTCTGTATTGTATTATAGCATGTATTAAAATGTAGTATTTTTCTTCCCAATTTAAAGACACAAAGCAAGCAAAAATAATGGTACACGAACTAACACTTTTTATTATATACACTATATGGATAAAACTATGTAGACACCGCTGAAAATAAGAGTTCAGATGTGTCAGTCACATCCTTTGTTAAACATTTCCATAAATTTAAGAACATTGCCCTTCAATATCCATTGACAAACACTGGCAACAGAATAAGTCGTACTAAAGAACTCAGTGACTTCAAACATAAAATTTCTGCTCCACTAAATCTGTCCCAGTCAACTGTTTGTGCTATTTTTGTGAAGTTCAAGAAAAAAAACAGATTAGCCACGAAGTGGTAGATGACGTAAACTCACAGAGGTTAGCACATGAAAATCGCCAATTCTGTGTTGCATCACTCGGAAATTCAGTTCAAAATTGACTCTGAAAGTAACATCAGCACAAGAATTGTATGTTGGGAGCTTCAGGAAGTGGGATTACATAGCAAAGCAGATGTACACAAGTGCATATTAGTGTAAATTAAACTATGATTCTGATTTTAGAACAGTGGAAAAGTTATTATATGTAGCAATGAATCATGTTTCACTATCTGGCAGTCTGATGAATGAATCGGGTTTGGCAGATAAAAGTTGAACAATACCTTCTTCATTGCATAGTCCCTACTGTAAATTTTGGTGGAGGAAGGATAATGGTCTGGGGCTGATTTACAGGGTTTGAGCTTGGTTCCAGTGAAGGGTCAGTGTTAATGCTACAGCACAAAAAGCCATTTTAGAGAACTGTATGCTTCTAACTTTGTGGCAACAATTTTGTTAGGCCCTTTTCCGTTTCCAGCATGAATGTTTCCCTGTGCACAAAGCCAGGTCCATAAAAACATAGTTTGATGAGCTTTGTGTGGAGGAACCTGAGTGGCTTGCACAAAGCCTTGAGCTGCACCCTATTAACACTAGAATTACCAGAACCTACGAAAAAACTCGTAATTCCGTCCCACCTTAAATCCGTTCACACCTCTCCGCCAGCGTCCTTTGTCTTCTAAATGTGCTGATAAAGAGAAGCTTGGAGCAGCCAGCTATTCCATCCCCCCACTAATTTACAACGTGCACAAACTTCTCCAAGCCCATGCCTTGATTGAGTATCTGGTAGTGAAGTGGAGTTTTAGAGTGGAAATAATAGATCGTTATTTGGAACACACGCATTTCATGTCTGTGTAAACACATTGTTAAAACAGAAACGTTTTTTATATTCTAGTAGCAGATGACAAAATGTAGGCATAAACTATATAATGTATGAAGCCTGAAGTCCAAATATCAAAGAAACATTTTCACAAAAATAACACAACAATTGCGCTTTTATTCAAAAATATAACTGCAGAAACAAAAAGCCGCCTTAACATGCGACATTGACAGCTGTTTATTGTAACTGCCTCCGCGGTTCAATAGAACCAGTTCCCGTTTGGGAATCAAAAGGTCACGAGTTTGATCCTGCACCACTCTGTTTTGAGAAGTAAACTGCTCTTAGTCTTATTATTTTAGAATAAAAGCATACATTTGGTTTCGGTCTGTAACAGCCGGTGCAATTTATGATCCTTGTAAAGGTTAGCTTTATTTATTTTTTTTATGCACTTTTCATGCCCTCAGTCGCGTTCAGAATCAATCCATACAACCCCATCTGACACGGCTGTTTTCATATAAAGACGTGCTATAGCTCTGCAGTGTACCACGATGAATACTAAAATCCCCAAGGTTGCTGACACACAAACTCTGGCGAAGCTGCCTTCTTCGTATCTCACTGTCACTTGATTTTCTTTTTATTCAGTTTTATTGAGTGTTCCTGCCAGTCCCCGCATGTTGCTGTATGCTGTTTCTTTTGTACTCCAGGACATGCAGAGGAGAGAATGGTAAAGAGCAGTAACTTCGGCGCTATATGCAATCATCGGACACTCCCCATCTGCCCGTTGTTTTGTTATACTTTTACACCAACATATGTTCCTGTGTTTGAGCATGCTGAAACGGGCATGCTCAAAAAATACATGTGTAATGCCATGAAAAGTGCACGCAGACACTTCATATCGCATACAAAACAAGTGCACTTTTATTCAAGACTACCTGTATAACCGAAGAAAATAGAAAGCAAGTTACAGTAGGCGATTGATACGACAGATTGCATGGTGCAATGCTAAGAAGTGCTGATTTCCATTCCGTGCTATATAAAATCATCACATTCAAATATTAACAGTTCCCACACACCCAAGGACCGTCCTTCTTACATTTACGACACGTGTACTTGTTGCAGTGTACACATCTGTCTGTGCTATGGTTCCTATTACACTGAATGAGCACCTGACACTGTACTTTCTTCCCTGGGGGAAGGTCCCACATCAGAGAATTTCCAGTTCCTGCATAAATTCACACCCGATCTGACGCTGTTCATTTTCAAATAATATTGCATTAGTTACTTTTCGTGGCATTACACATGTATTTTTTGAGCATGCTCAAACACAGGAACATATGTTGGTGTAAAAGTATAACAAAACAACGGGCAGATGGGGAGTGTCTGATTATTGCATATAGTGCTGAAGTTACTGCTATTTACCATTCATTCCTCTGCATGTCCTGGAGTACAAAAGAAACAGCATACAGCAACATGCGGGGACTGGCAGGAACACTCAATAAAACTGAATAAAAAGAAAATCAAGTGACGGTGAGATACGAAGAAGGCAGCTTCGCCAGCAATTGTGTGTCAACAACTTTGAAGGGGGGGGATTTTAGTATTCATCGTGGTACACTGCAGAGCTATAGCGCGTCTTTATGTGAAAACAACCGTGTCAGATGGGGTTGTATGGATTGATTCTGAACGTGACTGAGGGAATGAAAAGTGAATAAAAAAAAAAAAAAGGCTAACCTTTACAAGGATCCTAAATTGTTACAGACCGAAATCAAATGTATGCTTTTATTCTAAAATAGTAAGACTAAGAACAGTTTACTTCTCAAAACGGAGTGGTGCAGGATTGAACTCACGACCTTTTGATTCCCAAACAGGAACTGGTTCTATCGAACCACAGAGGCAGTTACAATAAACAGCTGTCAATGTCGCATGTTAAGGCGGCTTTTTGTTTCTGCAGTTATATTTTTGAATAAAAGCGCAATTGTGTTATTCTTGTGAAAATGTTTCTTTGATATTTGGACTTCAGGCTTCATACATTATATAGTTTATGCCTACATTTTGTCATCTGCTACTAGAATATAAAAAACGTTTCTGTTTTAACAATGTGTTTACACAGATTACTGTAGAAACGGAACAGACATGAAATGCGTGTGCTCCAAATAACAATCTATTATTTCCACTCTAAAACTCCACTTCACTCCCAGATACTCAATCAAGGCATGAGCTGAGAGAAGTTCGTGCACGTTATAAATTGGTGGGGGGATGGAATAGCCGACTGCTCCTAGCTTCTCTTTATCAGCACATTTAGAGGACAAAGGACACTGGCGGAGAGGTGTGAAGGGATTTAAGAAGTGATTTAAGGTGGGACGGAATTACGAGTTTTTTCGTAGGCTCTGGTAATTCTAGTGTTAAACATCTTTGTGATACAATGGAACACTGATTGTGAGGTCTTCACATCTAACCTCAGTACCTGTTCTTACACATACTCTTTTGGTTGATTGGGCAAAAATTCCACAGACACACTTCAATATCTTGTGGAAAGTCTTCCCAGAAGTGTGGTGGCTGATATAGCCGCAAATGGAAGACAGTCTCCATATTAATGCCCATGGCTTTGGAATGGGATGTCCAAGAA
The DNA here is from genome assembly GCF_016835505.1 of Polypterus senegalus. Classification (NCBI taxonomy): domain Eukaryota; kingdom Metazoa; phylum Chordata; class Cladistia; order Polypteriformes; family Polypteridae; genus Polypterus; species Polypterus senegalus. Next base: position 242,901,095 of record NC_053155.1, read on the forward strand.
GCTCCTATTGGTGTGATGGTCAGGTGTCTACAAACCTTTGGCTATATAGTGGATTATTTGTGTAATTTTATAATGTTTTGGTTATATATATAATTTATATTAGCTCATGATTTTTTTAAAACCTGCTTTGTGGTATTTCTTTGTATTTTATGATTCCATATTCATGAAGCTATACCTAGACAGTGTAAAAGAAAACACAGAGTCGCATAAAGGGTTGGGGTTTTCCGGCCCGTATACTGTAACAAAAATATTTCACAGGTCTTTCTTTCCTGACAAAACTTGTAAGAAGTCATAAGACAAAAAAATGGTGGATTGGAAGGACAATATAAAGGGGCAGACTGGAAATCAGGCATGATGGTTGCTGGGTAGGCGTGGTGGTGTATGGGAGCTTGACGTCATCTTTGGGGGACCAGAGGGAAGAAAGGAACCCGGAAGTGGAGACCGTTGTTTATTCTGGGTGGTTTTACGGAGGTGTCGCTTCGTCTTTTCTGAGGGAAAAAGGGAGAGAGAGGTTAGTACGCTGCCTTCGTCTCCTGGCGGGTTTTATCACGGTGCGCATCGCTTCTTTCAACTGCTTCCGATGCGCTTGTGTGTGACAACAGATAGATAGATAGATAGATAGATAGATAGATAGATAGATAGATAGATAGATAGATACTTAATTAATCCCAAAGGGAAATTCACATACTCCAGCAGCAACATACTGATAAAAACAATATTAAATTAAAGAGTGATAAAAATGCAGGTATAATGGACAATATTATTGTATAATGTTAACGTTTACCCCTCTGGGTGGAATTGAACAGTTGCATAGTGTGGGGGAGGAACGATCTCCTCAGTCTGTCAGTGGAGCAGGACAGTGACAACAGTCTGTCGCTGAAGCTGCTCCTCTGTCTAGAGATGATCCTGCTCAGTGGATGCAGTGGATTCTCCATGATTGACAGGAGCCTGCTCAGCACCTGTTGCTCTGCCACGGATGTCAAACTGTCCAGCTCTGTGCCTACAATAGAGCTTGCCTTCCTCACCACTTTGTCCAGGCGTGAGGTGTCCTTCTTCTTTATGCTGCCTCCCCAGCACACCACCGTGTAGAAGAGGGCACTCGCCACAACCGTCTGATAGAACATCTGCAGCATCTTATTGACCTGTATATTGCATTTAGATTTTGTAATGTTTAATAAATAACAGCTATCAATTATGTTAGAACCCAGGTTATTTTGAGTATTGGAGCTTAGCTTGTTCTAATGTTACTTATAAATTAGCAACTGGACCTCATTCAACTGTTCCCCATTACCCTTGCACCTAATTTAACAAATGGCATGGCCTGACATACAAAATTGATCAATAAAACCAATTAAGTAAACAAGACTTCATCCAGGAGATATTCAGTGACCTGTTGTAAATTAATGCCTCATTCATTCTTTTAACCTACTGTAAGATTGCTTTGTTGCCTTGTGTTACACTGTACTCTCAGTTAATCATACTGTTCTAATGTTTACCATTTTACTTTCTGTTATCTTTTATTCAAGAATTGGGGGATTTATGTATCTTGTCCATTTCATGTAATCTTCTTTAAACACTGACTAATTTTTTTCTTTCAGTCTAGTTTTAGAATTTATTACTCTTCACCAGCTTTACTGTAATTTGGAATTTACCTGAATTGTACATTTTTTCTCACAAAAAGGGACCCTTCTTATAACTCCCTTTTCTCCTTGCGTGTATTTTGTTTTCAGGGATGCTTTTCTTTCCTACAGCTAATGTTGAGTTTTCGTTTCATTCATAAATAAATCCACGTTATTAACATATAACACTCAGAGGTCTAATGTAAAGACCTGGGGTCTCATGCATAATGCCATGCATAGAAATCACAATAAACATGGCGTACAGACAAAAGTGGAAATGTGGGTACGCACAAAAAACTTCAGATGCACAAAACCGTGCATAAGCCAACTTACACGCATTTCAGCTCTATATAGACAGAGTGGTGGCTCTGAGACTAGGGATCTGCACTGGCAATCGGAAGGTTGCCAGTTCAAATCCTGTAAATGCCAAAAAGGACTCTGCTCTGTTGGGCCCTTGAGCAAAGCCCTTAACCTGCAATTGATGAGCACTTTGAGTATTGAGAAAAGTGCTATATAAATGCAACTAATTATTATTATAAATCCCAGTAACAACACGTACAGTACCTGCTGTCCCAACCTGACTCCTCCCGGAATTGTGCATATTTTAATATGCAAATCAATATAAATATCATCTTCCCCATTCAGTGTCTGGTTAAAAGACAATGGCAAAACCATGTGAAAAAAAGAATTTCAGCGAATATGAAGTGGAGGCAAGGAAAAACATACTATTTATTGGCTTAAGCAATTGTATAAACAACAAAAGGAAGTTGATCAAGTGAAGCTTGGTGGAGAAACTCGAAAGTTCAAGTTCAGAAAATCATTCAGTGCCCAAAATAAAAAAAAGTGGACAGATATCAAAGTCGCCGTGAAAAGGCGAGTTGTAGACCACCATCTGAATGTCATACAGAAGCATATAGAGTACAGAGAAAAGAAAGAAAAATAGGGGCACAATGAAAAAAAGGTTGAAACATCCACTTTAATCTCGTAGTTTATTTTGTCATTAAAGTAGTCATAAACTTCATCTTAAAATCAATGTTAAACTTACTAGAGCTTCTCAAATCCCATCGTAACTAAAGTAACATGTTAAATGCTTCATATTCTATATGTTCTTCTTTGTACTCTATGTGTGTAAATCACCACGTGCTTCTTAAATGGGCTTTCTCTTACGCTGACAGGACACAGAATACATTAAATTAATGATGTTATAGCTCTCTGAACAATTTAAATACTAAGATGTTGTACTTGATATCATTTTCATGATGATAGAAAATAAAGCATGTATAAAACATTGAGGCACGTTTGCAAAGTGTTCGTGACGAGCTGGTGCCACTTCCAGAGATTGTTCCTGCCTCCCGCAAGATGCTTGCTGCCCCGTGCACGACCCTCAGTAAAATAATTTATTGGAGCAGTACTGTCTCTTTCAAACACACTTACCCCTGATTCCTGTCGTTCCTTTTCTTTCTTCACGTAACCAATAGCCACACAATAAGCTCTTTAATAAATGTCAGACCATCTGTAAGCTTAGAATGTATGTTAATCTGTATATTAACAGATGGTTATCTGTTTACATTATATTATCCAGGACAATTAATATTGTGAAAATGAATGTCCTCCTAAAATCTTTATAGCTTTTTCAATGTATGCTTATAAATTTTAATAAACCCTTCTTATACTTCTTTAAAAATGTATGTACGGTAACCATATTTATTTGGAATGCAAAAAGTCGTCAGAATTAAAAATCGAAGCCACAAAGATTTAAGATAAGGGTGGAAATATCACAGCAAAACTTCTATTTCTACTATTTGGGCTGCAAATCCAGGAGTGAAATTGGTCTGTTTGGTAATCCTTGTAGCAATCTTTATTCTTCTTTGGAAGATATTTAACTTTTTTTTTAGCATTTTAATTTTTAAAATATGGAGTACCTTATTATATCTTTTACTAACCTTAGCACTTTTTACATTTGGAACTTTAATTGAAAATCTTAGCCCTAATGTTAAAAGGTTTACTTATGGTATATGACCCTTTTTTATGATTATACAGTATATAGCACCTTTTACATCTTCAATTGATATAGTGCATTACCATCCCTTAACCTAAATTAACCTTCAATTGATATAGTGCATTACCATCCCTTAAAAACCCTAACCTTGGTGCATATAATACAAACATACAGGTTAAGGACTGTTTTCTTCAGTGTTTGATATTTATTTATTGATGTATCTATTCCTTCTAAGTTCTTGTGTTAGAACAATTTTGCTTTTCTTTATATGTTGGTTCTTCCTAACCAAATGCAGCTATGGACATACAGATTATAGAGTACCCATGCATCAAATTTACCTTTTCATTAAATCTCTTTTCCCCTAACTTACCAATAAACAGAAAACCTGATACTGGTAGATATTTGTCAGACTGGAAGGGTTTGCTTGAATGTGTAGATCAGTAGAGAAAACCTGGGTCATTGCAGGCCCAGACAGAGGATAGAGTGATTTTAACAATAAAATAAATATTGTGTCAGCATGCTGTTTGATACAAGGTTGGACCTGTCTTGAGCAATTTTAAGCCATGATCTGTATGTATTAAATAGTCCAATTTTATACACTACGTATATCAAGACAGCATTTACAAAATACCTGGGAATTAGAAGAATACTGAGGGATCTAAACTGGGCTTGTTGCATATCCTATCCACTCTTTATTTATTAGCAAATGTGTCCTGCAGGAGTATTGTGGGCCTAGTCAAAACATTTATTTCCAAGTGGACCAGACGAAATTCTGTCTGCCCTCACCTTTTAAATAAGACTGAGATTAGATTTGACCTTTTGTTCGATATGATGTAGCTATGAGTTGTGACCAGCATTGCCTGGCTGGAAATCAAGTATGGTGGCAAGATTTAGAGGGAGAAGGGAAGCACACTGTGATAAGTTCCAAAATTTAAGGGCATTTACATGTTGGCTATTAAAGCATATCACCCTCACGAGAAAAATAGTTTATTTATGCTAATTATGACAGTACCTTTTTCATTCTTTCTAAATGATTTTACTTTATTAAACAATGCTTAAATACTTTTTCATTATGGTCCATGGATCCATCCATTAGTACACTCTCATTTATATAACCCAATTGAGATATAACCTATTACTATATTATTTTCCACAGAATGGCTATATCTAATAATATAAAAGTGTCTTTGGTAAAATGCCAAATTATTTATAGTAAATATAATCATTATAAGAATATTGATCCTTGCGTGTTTTAGTTCTATCAGCAGAAGACAATGTTGTTGACTGTAAGCAAAACAATATATACAGTAATTGTAGCCACTGAGTGAAAAAAAGGAACTTAATAATCTTATTTTTCCTGTGGAGAGGTCAATTACTAGATACAAATCTGATCAAGGTATGTGATGGAAGTCAACCTTTAAGAATGTTTGTCTGAAACAATCAGTGTTTCAGACCTCGGAGATGCAATCTATAAAATGTGGTACAACATGTCCCAGGAGGTAATTGCCACTTTCATTCAAGAGATGTCTGATTGGGTCTGTTTTTTACATAATTCTGAAGGACAATCACATTGTACAATTATATATTTTCTGCCTTTTACAGTGCTGCTTATTCTGTTTGTGTGGCTGAAAGAAAAGAAAAATAAATCTGGCATTTTAGATATATCTTTATTGGAATATGCTTTTATTTTATTGTTCATTTATAAAAAGGTTGGCAGTCTAAAACCTTTTGAGTAAAGCAGAAGTCAAATAAAAGAACAGAAATGTTTACTGTTTATAATCAGATCTGTAGGGAGGTAATTTTAAAAGAAATGTATATACAGTATAATGAACTTATCGAACAGTAATAGGTAATAGTAAAGACTAATGCTAGAGAGGAATTATCAAAAATGGTTTTATATTCTTTCAGTTCCAACTTTTTACATGGCATAGACTACATTGGACAAACTACACAAGGCTTGCATTTCTATTCCGTCAATTTATATATCCTTTCATTCTCCAAATGCACCTTTTCAATTATAGATTCTGTGAGGAGATGAGCGTATCCTGCCTGATGCAAAAGCCCTGCTGGGAAGTAAAGTTCCTGCAAGACACACTCATAGGCTCATGCTAAGTTAGTTTAGAGCTGCAAATTAACTTACATACATAACCAAAGGTCATGTGAAAAGACAATTTCTCCTCTGGGATTAATAAAGTGTATCACATCAAATAAAAAAAAAATTGGTATTTGGGAAGAATCTACAGTATCCAGAGGGGAAAAAATACATGTAGATGTGCACAATGTGCAAATCCATAAAGACATGGAGGAAACAACAATTTTACATGACCTCAGTAAATAAACTAGGTGTACATCACAAGAAATTACAGTGTCATCCCCTCCAAGTTTCAGGAAATGGATTCTCTTGACATTCTATTGTGGTATATGGCCGGCCATTCATTCCGGTCAATACCCCCAGGCCGCCAGATGGAGCACTCCCTGTAGCATAAAGGTGCTCCGAATTCCAGCAGGGCATCATGGACATTGGAGTGTTTATTCACAGCCCTGCTGGATACCATGGGGGCCGCCAGAGGACGCTGCAGGGAGATCCAAGGACTATTTGCTATACGGCCCGGAAGTACGTCCCAATCACGTTAACAGAGGAAATGATGTACTTCCGAGTTGAAGAAAAGGAGTTTTTATCTGACCCGGAAGTGTTACCAGTCACATGGACAGAGAGAGAAACACTTCCGGGTCAAGGACTTTAAAAAAAGACTGTAGGAGATCCCAGGGTTGAGCTGAGTTGGGAGGAAGGGAACAACGCGTCTGGGAGTGGAGGATTTGTGATTATTGTATGAGTATTGTGGAGTGTAGGGCTTAGTGCACATTATTATTATAATAAAACCAATTATTGGACTTTTATCTGGTGTCTGGCATCTGGTCCGATGGTTCAAAGGGACGACAGCGCCCCCCATGTATTTCTGTAATAAATAATTGTTTTTAATCTTATTTTCTAATTTCAATTTCAAAATGAAATATAATAACATTGATTTCAACATTATTTAATCTGTAAAGTACCCTTATACCCAGTGTGGCACCTCATTTTGCATAAATTAATATTAAAAAAATAAAGCACTTTAAACAAATAAATCAGTTATTGGATATAAATATTTCCTATGGTTAAAATGTATGTAATATATTTTTTTATTCTTCATCCATTTATCCATCCATTATTGAACCCACCTAATACTGAAGCTGCAATCAATCAGTTGTAACACGTATTTTTAAATCTGACACCTGCATTTTTGCTTTTTGTAAAATATCAGAAATATAATTCTGTGATTCAATTAAACTTAAATTGAACAACATATACTGTAGATACTCTTTGCTTTTTTCTGCTTAATTTTCTGTTTTGAAACTTTCTGGCTAAATGCAATTTAATTAATATAATAAAGAAACTTTTTAGTGATAATGGAACTGCATCAGTCTTGGTTCATTTACTGTTGATAGTGGGGAAAGAATATTGTTTTTCATAAAGTTTCAAGTTTTAGAGTTTTTACTTAGTCATGTTTACAAAAGACATATATGAAATAAAGCAAACAAATAGAGACAAGATAGATTAAAAACATACACAATAAATTCTAAAATTCTTACCTCATCTAAAAAACATTTTTTGTTGAAACTACTAGCAGTCTGACAGAACATTTAACCTAAATACAGTAAAAACATTATACTTGAATAAAACTCTATACTTCTGGAAATGATTTATCATTACTGATATTCCTTATTAAAATACTTACGGCACTGGCAAGAAAGGAATTCCTGAAGCAATTTGTGTGGGTTTTCTGACACACACTTAACACATCATCAATGTCAGCTCCCAATAATTTTAGCTGCGTGTTTAGTAATTTGCTGGTACTTTTTAAAATGTTGGTTTGTCAGATCACTAAACCAGGCAATGAAGCTGAAAAGGGATTATTAATATTTTTTAATGATTTATAAATTTTAAGGAATTATTAAAGGGTCTTTTCCAAGCAAAGTAATTGAGGTTTTTCGGTACTAGCTTGGTGAGTGGTGATAAGTGCATTGTGCCACTCGACTACATTTTTGATTTCTTCACGTTTTCATTTTAATTGTCTTTACAGTTTTAATTTGCTATTAAGCTGTAAGAAGGAAGTGTCTGTCATTGTGTTGTAGAGTTTTGGGTGCAATGCAAAAAAAATGTAGAAAAATGTGTATTGTAGTTTAGTTCTCGTTACTGTGCCTGCTGTTCAGAATTATTAAGACGGTGCTATATAGTAATACAGAAATTAAATTTGCAGGTATAAAAAAATCGCAAAACAAATTGCTTTTCGATTCCAGTGAAACTTTGCTTTGTCTTCATGTGGAAAATATGCAGCATATTTCTTTTTTAAAAAATACCCTGCTTTCCTCTGCAGTGATATCAATAAGAATCATAACATGCTTCATGCAGTTGCAAAAAAAAAAAAAAAGCAAACTGGTAGACGAGAAGTGTAACAGAGGCTTTAGCGAGTAGAATTCCTTGTGTTCCACCCTAAAGATAAGCCTTTAAAAATTGTCCAAAACTCTTTGGTGAGTTTCACATTTCACAATTGCGAAATCACTTATGAAATTAATTTTAGTGACAATTCAATGAAACTGTATATGAATCGAAACATGCTTGTTTCACTTATCACTAATCCCAGATATTTTGAGTTCTGAGCTCAGCTGATGACATAAACATCTACTTCACTGTGTCTGATACAGCAACTAATCAGGGCCAATAACCAAGAGAAGAACTGGCTACCACTCACCCTTCCTCTCGGGACGTACTCACCAGACATGCCATGATGTAGATGAAACAATGGCCATGGACTATGCAGTGCTAAAATTCAAAACCCTAGCTTAAATAGCAGATACACGTAGGTTTCACATGTTTGTTCATAATGTCATAAAAGTCAGCTGTAAGTTTTAACTATATTTTTCAGAATAGCTGATGTGCTATTTTATGTATCATGTTCTTTTTAATAATATCAACTGAAAGCATACATGTTTAAAATTCAGATTATAAAGATTAGCATTTAAGAGAAAATATTTCTTTAAATTTATAAATATGTTTTGAAAATTCAAGCAAAACGGCACCTTTTATTGGCTAACTAAAAAGATTACAATATGCAAGCTTTCAAGGCAACTCAGGCCCTTTCTTCAGGCAAGACGTAATCAACATGTTTTAAAAAGTAGGTGGCAATGCATATACAGTAGCTCTTCATTCAAACCTCAGTCCAACCACAGTGTTGTTGAGGTAACATGTACTCCATATGTTAGTATATGTTTTCTTCAGGTATTCTGGATGTTTCTACATGGCGATTCAAGGGGATCAAGTTTCTTCCCCTTCCTGTGAACATTTTCTCCAGCTGCTTCGATTTCTTTCCAAATCCCCAAAATAGGGGGTGGCTCTAAATGGCTTCTTCTGTGAGCGAGTGTGCATGTGCATGACTGTGCCCCACAACTGAGTGGTGTCTCAGCCAGAATAGGTTTTTACCTTGCACCTAAAGTTGCGGGAATAGATTTTAGCTACCAACACAGCTAGTATTGGTTTAAACAGCCTGAGCAAATGGATTGGATGGATTAACAACATTTCTTCACATTTCTGTAATATAATACATTTCTCTAAAATAATATGGTTCATCACCCTGATTTTCACATGACACAACCATACCTGTATCTTCCTTTATGTCAAATTCTCATTTTTTGATCCAGTACATACACAAATTTACAAAAGTAAGTCAGGCATCAAAAATCCCTGACTACAGACTCCCTTAATTTTATTCAAGTATATCACTCAATACTTAATGTAAATATGTCAGACAGGGTTATAACTACTTTAGCCCGCATTTAAAGGTGACAGCTATTCTCACTCATATATTTTACTTTAGTTCCATTACTTAAAGCACAAAGCCAACCAATGACAGGGAGTAATATAAATGTAAGAAGAAAAAAGTGAAAGAATGAACAAATTAAGAAGTCAATGGGATTTGAACAATGATTGTGTTTCACATTAATTAAAAGTGGCTCACATAAGACAATACATTCTGAAATGTCACATTAATGGTTCTACATGGGTTGAGTAATGCTTTTTAGATGACCTGGAAAGGTCTGACCTTGTAGCTGGTTTAATTTTAAAATTTGCTAAATTGGAAAGAAGTACTGAAGTCTGTGAGAGGAACTGAATGCAACAGAATGTGAGACGCAAGACAAACTATGATTTAGCGAATTTTGAGTGTAATTACAAAATAAAAAGTAATGTTTCTTAATTGAAATTATGTTTTTTTTTTGTTTTGCTTTAATTGTACTGGTTTTGAGGCATGCTATAAAATAGGCTAAAGTGCAATTAATACATTTGCATGAATATGATACAATTAAGCATTAAAGCACTTAAAATATTGATATTATATCTTCACCACATACAAATCTCAAACAAGAAGAAGCCATTTGACCCACAAGGGCAAAGAAAGGGTCCATTGTACTTTACAGTATATTAATGACTTCTCTTTGGGGATACACATAAACCATCAAAAAGTTTACATTTTTCACTTCCAGTTGATTTCATTCTGAAGGTTAATGATGTTTTCTGTGAAGAAAGACTACATTTCTCAGTCTAATTATCCTTTCATTAGGCTCATTCCAGTGTGCCTTGTGTAACTCTGGTTTCCTTAAAGAAACACCTTGTGGACAGAAGAACTCAGTTAGCCTTCGCATATAAAATTCAGCTCACCATAGGCAGTAGTAAAGGTCATAAAATTGCCAGAATTTCGCTTCTGCAAATCAACAAACAAACACTTGGAAAAGTTTATAGGCTGGTCCAACAGGTAATACTTTACAACATCACTTCATATATTTCGGAAGGTCTGCTGGACAGTTCTGATTCAGAGGAATCTATAAAGCTTGAGAAGTGACTAGCATTGGGTGTTGCAATAAGGTTTCATTTTAATCAATCACATATTGTTTAGCCACATACAGTAAATGAAGATCAGCTGTAGAGGTCCCAACCATGGCAGGCACACACCTACTGGGATTATACTTTTATGTTTGGTTGGGCTGTAATAAAATAGGTAACATGCAAGCTATGCAAGAAGATAATTCCTAAATTAACCTGTATTTCATTTGAATTAAATAGCTAAAACTATAAAGTTCTGTCTAATCACTTTTGGTCTGGTCCTGTAGAACTACTATTATTATTACAGTCAACACTGAGAATCAGACAGTATGCAGGCTTTGTTTTTTTATTGCCTTTAAGCTTAATTTACAGAAGATAATTTTAACTTTTCAACAACCAACAGTCTAGCATGAGAAATGCAAAAAAGGGGATATGAAATTAGTATAACTGCGGTGGGCCCGGGGTTTGTTTCCTGCCTTGCGCCCTGTGTTGGCTGGGATTGGCTCCAGCAGACCCCCGTGACCCCGTTGTTAGGATATAGCAGGTTGGATAATGGATGGATGGATGGAAATTAGTATAAAAGACATAATTGAGAAGACATGACATGATACTTGTTTTTGTCTCACTCTTTTTCACTTGACCTAAAGAGGTCCTCCTGATGGTGACTGTTTTGAATATAAACATTATTCTTTTAGCGTTACATATGCTTCTTAGTTTTAGACAAAGAACTGTATACTACTTTTAATATGAGACAGTAGTACATTTTAATATGTTCCACCTGTATAAGTTTGTACTACTAATGTTAAACATTAGCAATGGCAAAAAAAAATATATATATTATATGGTATTGAACAATTTAAAGCTGCACTAGAATGAATGGTACAAGATGGAAGTATTGTTTTTTATTAATAAAAACACAGCAAGTAAAATGAGGTGATACTTAACTGAAAAGTAGGGTCACCATTATGTTTTCTGTTCGAGATAAACTTTATATTGTCTTTTTTGTGAAAATCCCTTTGTCTGCATAGGTTTCCTCAGACTTTCCTCCTGTATGCCAGAAACTGGCATGTTAGACTAATTAGTGATTCAAAACTGGAACAGTGTGAGTGTGAGTATGGGTGTGATGCTTCATGTACACTGTCAATGAACAACTCTTCCCAATGGGGCATCCAGTAGATCGTAGACAATGACCAACCAGTGGCGAACGAAATGAGTCACAAACTCAGAAGTAAAAAAATGCAAATAAAAAATATGATTTCTTTATTTACAGTGCTCAGAAAAATAAGGCAAAAATGCTCAATTGTGTCATCAAAAAAAGAAAACAGTCTGTATGAAACAATCAATGGAAAAAGAAATTTAATTATAAATACAATTTCTTTCTTCTCCTTTATTTTAAATGCTCAAGGACAAGAAAATGACTTCTCCCAAAACTGTATATTGAAACTGCCCCTGCAAAAAACAAGTTCAAGGACCTTCATTTTAAAACTGTGACCTCCTCATGGGTGTTCCTTGCTAAACTACTGATCTTGTCAGAAAGACCCTGTATAAGTTTTCCATGGTTCCCATTATATGGCCTCTAACATTGCTGCAACCAGTCCCTGCTTCTCCTCTCTCCTACCTTCAATTGAGGGCTTGTGCAATAATGCTGGCGGTATGCCATGTCCACTCACATGGGACTTTACCTGATAAGACAGTCCAGTCTCTCATGCACACATGTGTCTGACCATCCATTTGTTGCGCCTATCGCTCGCTTTGTAGCTCTGTTTAGCATACTTTAAATATCTCATCATGGGAGCTTTAACATTGCAGCTTTCTTACATAAGGTATCTTCATATTTCTTCGTAGACTCCATCATACAGAGGCTACCTACCTGAGGTATTCACCCACATGGCTGCAAAGTCTACAGCTCTCCAGAGTCTTCCCCCAAAAGGTCAATAATTTTCTGTATAAGAAAAGATAAATGCTATAAATAGTTACCTCTTGCTTATGTCTTATGTTCATGAGTGGGCAATGCAATGGATTGGCACCCCAATCAAGGATGTTGGGTTAGACTCTTGCCAACCACGACCCTGAATTGTATTAGGTTGTTTAAAGATTTTGGGATATTTTCTTGATAAGAGCAACACACTTTGAATGAATTTTGAAGAAATTGTTTCCTTATACAAGAATGTAATCCTGTACCATGTGTGGGAGAAATCATCACTGAGATGTCAGACTAACTTGTGGATTATTCCATTCAGATAGAAGAATCATACAATTAAAATTTATTTAATGAAGCACCTCTCAAAAGCAAATAACTACTTATTAATCAAATGACCCAGAACTTATTGTATTACCTTCATTTATAAAAAAGATAATAATTACAGTAAGAAAAACTGTTTTGTTTATACTACCTGATTAACCTTTTATTAGATGAGTTAATTCTGTTAGTGAATTTTCCTAACAGGTGCTATATGTATTTCTCTCTATTATAAAAAAAAATCTTAGAAGGCTTGGAAGGAGACGATACGTGATCTTCTCGGAAGACAATTTCACATCCCGCTAGACAAGGCATTGAGATAAAAGGACAGCTGCTGTACAGGCTTTTAAATGATCAACGCACAGCACAACAAGCTGATCAGACTGCATTTCCTCAGCATGCATTCAAACCCCCCTTTGACAACGCAAGCAGAAGAGACACAAAGTGGATGGAATGTAGTGCGCCCCTGGGGTGTGTGATGGGAGGAGGTAATGAGCAAAGCTAGTCTAAGTATACTGTATAGTATATGTTAACATTACATTTATTTTGCAAAGTTTTTATTTATAGCTACACCTATAGGAATATTAGGTTAATATCCATTTTCTATTGATTTTGAAGCATACATCTGGCAGGAAATTTGACCTCCTTTTAATGACAGATTTGTTCTTTTTCAGTATATATTAAGACACACCTTCCCAAGTTTAGTCCTGGCGAGCCTCATTGGCAGCTGCTTTTTGCTCGACCCAGGTTTATTAATTCAAATCTAATTATTACTGCTGAAGCAGTTATGAGTCAAACAGCATTTTGTGCTTCTTTTTGGTTAACTCACTTAATTGTTAACCCTTAATCATTTATTTTATTCTTAAAGTGCTAAATTCTCTATTTTAAAATGCTTCTTGTTTTCTTATTCAGCTCTCAGTTACCAATGATGTGCAAAGGACAAAGGAGCCATTAGTTCACCTTCTAAACTTGTTCCATTTACTGTGGAGTGTATTTTTTCATGAAGTTTCCATTTAAATAGAATATTTGAAAAGAAAAGGCAGAGAAAAACGGCTAAGTACTAATAACAACTGACTATTTAGATTATGTCCTTGGAAGGGAAAAATCTACAATATAAGGGTGACCTGTCATTAGATAACAGGCCATAAAATTTGATTACAAATTCCATTATTATTCAGTTATGAACTTCTAATTAAACAACTGGGCTGGAACAAAAATCTGCAGTCACTGTGCCCCTCCAGGACTAAACTTGAGAACCCTTGCTTTAATATAATGAGCAACAGAAAAAAATATATGGCATCATAATATGTAGCATATTTATTAGCTATGATTAGTGGATTTGCCAGACAGGGATTTACAGTATTTGATAGTTCAATAATTAGGTGCTGTTCTTTTACAAGAAGCTTGCAGCATCATTGGCCCTGAACTAATAACCCATACAAATTTGTAAGGGCTGAACGATTTAAAGGTTGGAGGGGTCTTTCATCTTTCAATGACTTTATCCTGGTTGTAAAGCAGGTAGTGCCGTTATCTGATAGTCCTTGAACTGTCATTTAATCCTGATGGAGATGCACAAACTAACTTGACTTGTTTGCTAAATGGAAAGGAAAGTTGTTACTGCTTACATAATAAGTACATTTTTGTTAATGAGTACAGTGATGCAGAGTGAACTGTCTGTGAAAAGATTTATATCAAATAAAATGGATAAATATATGGAACTTTGCATTCATTGCTACCAAGTCTCTTCCAGGTATAAATATCCCCAGCCATCAGTTCCACTCATGGTCAGAGAAAATCAGCAGCATCCCAAGGTTTTGACAAAATAATAAAAATGTTAATTAAAAGGTTAAATCATATACATTTTTTATTACTCATAGGTTAGAAACATTAAAAAATATTGTCAAGGTGCAAACTTTTACAAAGTCTGAGACATCCCTATTTAACTCTTTGGACCGCCAAAAGTCTGAAAGCCAAAATTTTGTTGGGTCCCCATTTTAAAATCATGATACTGTTTTATTAACACTAGAATTACCAAAGCTCATGCCTTCTAGTGCACGATGTCAACGCAGCACCGGGCAAAAAAGAAAGAGACAAATATATGTGACATTTTGAAGAAATCAGAAAACATCATCACAATAATGCAATGTTATTTGAAAATGAACAGCGTTACATTGGGTGTAAATTTATGCTGGCGCTGTTAGTTAGGTTCAGATCAGGGGTTTGGTGTGATAGTGACTGAAAGAATAAAAATGGAAAAAAGCAAACTTTTACAAGTACCATAAATTTACACTCAATGTCACATATATTTGTCTCTTTTTTCTCTGTGCTGTGTTGACGTCATGCACCAGAAGGCATGAGCTTTTTCAGTGCAAGCAGGAGCACAGATGGCAGAAAGCTTTTCACTTGCATCAAGAAGACAGATGTCTATAAGATCTTCACAGACTGAACAGGGCTAAATGCTTGAGTAGGAACAGTCCATCCAGTAGGGAAGAGAAACAACTTCCATCAACAAATCTCAAAACTATTCAAGAAAAAAAAGACATTTTGGAAAAAAATATATAAATATAAGTCTCTCACTGCCAATAGCAATTGCCTTATTTTCAGTGACAGTGAAGAGTGTGATTGCCGATAGCATAATTTTAACAGTGTTTACAATGCAGGGTATTATTGGTTTATCTTTGAAATTATGTGCTTCTGCCTCAGTGCTCTTAAGTAGCTAGTGCTGAAGGCTTATGGCAGGGTGGAGAATTGGTTCATGACATACAATTACCTTAAACTGCTTTATGAAATAGGCATTTCAGTGTTGCGCATTCAGCACCTATGCAGAAAAGCAGAAGTCATCATGTAATGCTTGCCCCAAGTAAGAGGTAGCATGGCTTCTGTTTGTATACTGCAGTTCATCTACTTAAACTATGCATATTCTAACTGATTGTATTCTATATAAGTACATCTTTGTAAGATTTTTGTGTTCAGCTAACACTGGAGCATGAACAGTGTTCCATACAGTGATATAAGTGTGACAAAGTAACACACTAAGAAAGTCGTATTACAATCAGACGTAAATAATCATGCTACCAATTCTTTTTCCTTTATATGTCCAGAGCTGTAGAATTGTGTACATTACCTTTCCTCATTGTAGAAGACTGTTGATTGTTTTTATATACTGTTTGGAGGTTTTTACCATGAATACAATCCCAAAGCAGCTCCTATAGTAACCTGCCTGAAGACGAGGCCTCAATTGCACAAGTAATTGGTTCAGTTAGCCAATAAAAGGTGTTATTTTGCTTGACTTTTCATTGCATCCTATAGTAACCAATAAATTTATAGGGAAAATGATTACCATGAACAGATTTCAGAGAGGTGCTACATATGATTAGTTAAGGTATACTGCTTTGCAGTCTTTTCACTGGAAATGCCACATAAATGGTGTAAAAGATGTAACAGGAGACAACAAAAAGGTTTGGAGTTTTCCGGCCCCTTATATTGTCGAAACTCCAGACTTTTCAGAAAATAAATGCTGGGTCAAAACACAAATAAACAACATTCATGCGCGACACCATATGGGAGGAGCCGGAAGTGCAGGAATGCTGGGAAGGAGGCGTGATGGATGATGGAACTGCTGACGTCAGGGAAGATGGCGGAGGAAGGGCGGAAGTGAAGTACTGCGGGCAAGGTCTTATGGCGGAGCGTCTTTAGTCCTGGAAAACAAAGAAACAAGGTTAGTACCCCGCCATTCCCCGCCGGCGAATGACGATGTGTTTTAAGATCCATCCGCGGTCTCCTAGTCACGCATGCGTGACAATGGATACATGCTTATTGTAGTTAGGTTTGCAATCTGTAATATGTGGTATGCAGATAACAAATGCAAATACATCCTTTTATTTCTTATTGTTAAAATTTACTACATCTGGCTGGAATAACTATGTCTAAATGATCTAGAGAAAAATTTTTATACAACACACTTTCAATATCAAAAATGCATAGGTACCTAAGCCCAAATCTTGCATTAAAATGCACGTCCTTGTCAACATTTCACTTATTATTAAATGAATTCTGATGCAAAGGTGTGATGCCCACAAGTGTAGTTTATTAAAATAAGCTTGAATTCTATTAAATATACCGACAGGAAGTTAAACTGGGTGAACAGAGCAAGATAAGGAATTGATTGAAGACACTTAGGTTCCAAAATATAATGTAAAGATTTCAGCACAGGATGATCTTTCTCTAAATAGCAAAACTTGTAAGGGGTGCCTCTAAGTTCCAAAACTCAGACACCAAGACATCCAACACTGTCCCAAGTTCAAAAAAAGAATTTGTTTATTAAACACAGTACCTTCACAAGCAAGCAAGATCAAAATTCGACAACCACAGATAATATAATGTTATTTCTTCTCCTTCTGCCCCTCCAGGTTAGTGTCTCCATCCACCTCCCAACTTTGACTCACCTGGATGAGGTTGAGTGGGTTCTTTTATTTCTGACCTGAGAGTACATCCGGTGCACCATATTGTATCTAGGAAGCAATTCCAGGGTCAGGCGTAACCTCCTTTAAAAACTTCTTTTTTCGGCAGCCCTCAAGACACTAATGTCACCCTACAAGTGACCACCTGCAAGATCCACTTAATGGATGATGCTATCTGTTATACTGGGGAATGAATTGATCTAAATAGACAATCTCCCCCTTACTCATGTATTATGGCTTCCGTGCTAGGAAAGGCACCATTGACCAACCCAGCAAGAATGCCCAACAATCCATGTCCTTCAACTATGGCCTCCTGTTTGAGCATGGAACCATCCTCACTTCTGGTCAGGATGCCAGTCCCTCCACCCTGGCACCTATAACAGTTACAGTGCTTTCCTGATGAATTTGGTTTAACATAAAAGACCTTTAGTTAGGGTAACAATAATCATTTATTAAAAACTAAGGCCAATCCCAAAAATTGGGCTAGTTTTTCATAACTGCATTTGCAAACATTTTTACAAGTGTTTCTACAGTATGTTATAGATGTTATTACTGTGAAGAAGATGTTGCTTATTCTGTATTTAAAGAAATAAAAAAAACTATTTTTTCTTTAACTGAAGACAACAAAAATAATTCTATATTTTGTTATGTGGGGAAATAAAACAAACGTACATTTGGATCTGCATCAATTGGGCAGTTGGTAAGGTTCACATCTCTCCATCTCTCCAAGGAAGTGCTAACTTGAGTTTAAAGAGAGAGATAGCATATTTATTTTTAGACACAAGAAACAAATATAGGAAAACTCCAGTGTCTACAGACAGAGATAAAGAGAGAAAGAACTGCAAAATGATTCAATGTTTAAAGAGTTTGGCCCATCTTTACTTCTACAATATAAAGATTCATGTACTATGAAGTAATACTCTTGTAGAATTCCTTAGCTTCCTTTCCTTCCCTCTGCTGAAGAAAAACATGCTTACACTACTAAAAGAATGCTTTAGAAGTTTTGAGTACTTGTCAAAGAAAGTCCTTGCAGTATGCCATTATCAAGCATTCCCCAAACCAGCATATAATGTTTCAAACAGGACTGTTCAGAGTAGAAACACAGCTAGAAAGATCAACAGTGGATGGCAATTTTACAAACCACAGAGGAACAATCATACAAATCCATTCATGGACTGTTTATTGCAATTCCTCCCTCACACACCTGAATATAGCCTTCACAGACCTATCTGGTGTTGAGTGAGACAATTACACTATTTGTATCGCAGTGGCATCAATTCATCTTTAGTACTGTGGCTTATTGTCTTTAGGAAAGAAAGAAATACAACATTGGTTCTGTAGAAGCCTGGGAGATCTCCCTGTTTTAAAGGCCACTATTAATAAGTTTACATCACTAGTACCTGGCATGATATTGGAATGGTGATTAAGACTATTTCCTAATGTGAAGGCAAAACATATGTGGACATGATGGATACATTACTTACACCTTCCTTTGAAACAGATTTTTTGAAAACGTTTCCCAGACTCTTGGGTGTGCGATCGTCCATCCATCCATTTTCTGAACCTGCTTTATCCTGAGCAGGTTTTGCAGGGAAGCTGGAGCCTATCCTACCAAGTATAGAATCCAAGGCAGGAACAATCCCATGACAGGCCACCAGTCCATCACAGAGTGAACATACACACACCCTAGGGCCAATTTAGCATTGCCAGTCCACCTAACCTTAGGAGGGAATTGGAGCACCTGAAGGAAATCCATGCAGATGCGGGGAGAACATACACATTTCACATTGAGAGGACACAGGATGTGAGCTCTGGCCTGCTTTTGTTTCCTATATCAGTGTCTCCATTTTCACAAACTTTTATGGATATTGACCAGTGCTTTTATGTTGCTGTAATGTTCATTTTAACCTTGGTGTTATATTCCATTGTGGCCATAGTTCTTACGTGCTTATAAATATCCTTGTACTGCACGTTCAGAGACATCTCATTACCATTGAGAGAAGGACTGGCGTGTATACAAAGCCTGCTCTGTACATCTACAAATTGTAGGAAATAAAAGTCAGTGCAACTCAATATGCATACACATATTTGCAATTATAATGCACTAAATGTAAATTATTCAACTAATGTATATACATAAACATTCAAATTATGCTAAACACACAGTAAAAGAGAATTATTCTTAGTGATTAACTTAAACAAATCAGGACAATATAAAATCCATTAACATTTTAATTGAGGAATGGCCAGTTGATGACAGAGGAGAAAATAAGTCTCTGGGGACTCAGCAGTGAGCTATAACAGACAAAGTTATAGTTCTAATGACCTAGACCAACTGGTCTCTGTAATAGCATAAGTCCAAGGTGAACAGAATCCCTTTTTTTATTACAGTACATCTGGTGCCACTTTCTAATGACGCCCAGCAATGTAGCAGTGGCACCTCATGACAAACAAAGTTACAAAGTTACAGAGACGCACAATAAAGGAAGGTCAGGAACAGTCTGTAATGACTGCCAAGTTTTCATTTTGGAACAAATGATTAGCAAATAGAGCTGTGTTTTCAGCCTGGATTTTAACTTCTGGGGTACTCCTTACATAAACAAGTAGATTATTCCACAGTTTTGCCCCTGTGACAATTGCTTAAACTCTCAGAGTAGTTTTATAATGTATGCACTTATAAGTTCTGTTATATAAACTAGGACAAAGCCCTTTAAACTGTATGCAGTATATTAGAAGTTAAATTTTAAAATCAGCCTTAAAACAAACTGGAAAATTAACTTAATGCTAAAAACAAAAGTTTGAAGAACTTGTAAATAACTTACTGAAATACTCAGTATACTAGAAAAAATGGTTGGATTCCTTTCTCTGACTTTCATGCTTGCATAATGCATAATATACAATATTTCTAAGTGGCAAATTTAGTTTTTTGAATTGTGTGTGATATAACACTGATGGCAAAGATAATGACTGAGTTGTATGCAAATAGAATGAAGCTAAAAGTTAGGCTTCATCATCATACTCACAGTGGCTTGTAAGGGGTGTCCCAAACTCCAGACATAATTTCACTACAAAAGTTCAAATAAACGTATTTTTTATTTAATGAAGGTCTCTTTTTCCAAAACAGCACAATACATTCATAATTCTTTTGTCTGATTCTTTTCATTCTGCCATTCCTCCCTATTTCAACTCCCTGGGTGCAGACAGGCAGCTCCCTTTATAGTGGACTTGGGAGTACTTCTTGTGCCACAACTTTGCATACAGGAAGCACTTCCAGGTCAGATGGAAGCCCCAAAAAGCGGGGATCCCTGTTCTACACTGGCAGCACCCACAGCACCCAACAGATCTCTCCAACAAGACAAAAAAACCCTGGCTACCCTGATGGTTATACACATGGGAGAGCCAATAAAAAGATGCTGTTTAGGAAAGTCCATAGCCCTGATAGCTGGTCACACCCTGACCTTCCATTCCATGGTTCCTCCGAGCATGTGAAGCTCCTTCCACCCCATTCAGGGATCCCATTCAACTCCACCTGCTATCACACCACTTATTCCAAGTCAAGGTAGTAGGGACTTAAGTCTAACCCAGCAGGACTGGGTGCAAGTAAGGAAACTATGCTGGAGAGCAATCTAGTTCATTACAGACTCCAGTCATGAATATTGGCAATAGAGCGTCATTGATTAATTTAACCTGGGTATGTGAGGGGAAAACCAGAGTACTTGTAGGAAACCAAGAAATGGGAAAAATGTGAAATCTACACAAACAATGGCTAGGTGCAGGATTTGAACTCAGGATGCTGGATTTGCAAAGTAGCAGTGTTAACCGCTACAATATTATGCCACCATTATGCTTACTCCTTCTGTTTCACTTTTCCATTCCAGTACTCACCCCAAGGGACACCATATCCAACTTCATAGCATAATGATGCAGTATTATCATCTCAAATTTATTTCAGTATATCCGGATATATAAGCTATGAATGAAACCACAAATGAACGGTGCCTGAGAACCTAAAAAAAAAGTTACAGTGTTAAACACTGTTAGGTCATGCTTTTAGAAGACCTTTAATTTCATTGTTTTCCATTTAAAGCTGCATTTATTAACCTTCATGGTTTTGATGACCCACAAGCAAAGGGGGTCCCCCATGGTGAAACAAATGTGAATGTAAGGGCCGAGGGGATACTCGCCCTTCATAAGACGAGCGAAATATCGCACAGTGCTGTTGATTGCTTAGTAGACACACCACGATTCATTTGCACACCCGGTGACGGCAACCACAACCTAAAAGTAGGTCACAACCCATTGATCGAGAAACAGCGATTTAGAGTATGCACTAGTTTTCAGCATTTCTGTACATGTGTGCATCGTTAAAGAAAGATGAGTAACCATTTTTCATAACCACTTGTGTTTTTTGAGAAGAATTACTATATGTAAAACAGTTTTCAGAGATGCTAGTCATATGTTAACTGATTTATATACAGTAGTTCTTCAGAATTAAGTTTGAGTCTCTCATAATATCCATAAATTTTGATTTAGAGTTGAGATCTTGGTGTCACATTGTTTAAGCTGTAACCCATGATTGTGCTGGCAAGTTCATAAATAAGTCAAATGTACTGTAATTAAATAGTAATCAGAACTGTGTTAATTTACAGAGGTAATTATTATATTTTGAAACTGAACACCATAAATGATAATTAAAATTAAAGTGTGATTGACCTTTAACAATTTACCAAACCATATTGAGTTTAGTGCATGTTTAAAACATTTGCTAAAGGTTACTACTTTCACATCAGTATGAATATTAAAGTCACCCATCCACACTACAAGATCATAATTTATAACTATGTCAATTGGAAGGTTGCTAAATCCGGTTGTAAATAAAGAATTTGGCCCAGGAGGTCTGTAAATTAATACTCCAACTGTGCTCATACAGACTTCAGTTCTGCTTTTTGCTTCAGAGGCCGCCTGCAAGTGTCTTGCAAGAAGTAGTTATAGTGTTGATGCCTAGTGGGTCATAAGATTGACAAGCAAGTATTATGTAAGTTCATTTGTATCCTGGAGCTGCCTTGAGAAACTGAGTGCTGTGTTCATTTGTTCTCTCAGGGTGGTGAGCCGTGGCTGCTGAAGCTGTTTGAGTAAATCTTTTTTCATCAGCTTTAACTGTGGGTTTCCATTGTTTTAAGGAACGTACAATCTCCAGTCACTCACAATATGCACACGCAACATTTTTTTTCAGATAACTGTCTATTGCTCCACCTAGTGGATGGAGAAAATACAATGTCTCAGTGTTGAAGCCGTATTGTGGTAATCTAATGTCACAAAAAATATTGTTATAGGTTCTCAAGTTGCTTCAGCTGTAAATGTATGTAATACTGACTATGATAACATTTAATAGGGAATTAAAAAATGAATGTATACTATTTCAAACACCCCATGGAAACTTTACAGTTCTTACAATTACCTTTTATTCAAATTTGTCTTCTTGATGCAATTTAAAACATGTATGGGGATATTGATCAGGGGAACTTGATTTAGTTTTAACTTTAAAGTATCAGCAAGGAAAATAGAAATCCAGTGTTTTCAAGGCATGGCCCATATTTGGCTAGTGACAGCGGTGACATGTTGTCATACGTGCAATGAAAAATTTCGCTGTAAACAATAAATAAGGAACAACAAATTTGAACTTGAACGTGACTTAGATGCATTTATTACATAGTTATTTAAAGCAATAGTGTTGATGACACTGTTAGTCAGTGTGTATTTACTTTTTGTAAATAAGTAAGAATCTTATGCCTGTCATCTTTTCAAAAGCTAGATCCAACTACCCTGACTGGCTACCTTGTCAGACCACTTCCCTTCAACTCACAGAAGAGCACAGTGCAGCACAGCATAGGATAGGATCTAGGGCTGAGGAAGACAAGTAGAGATTGTTAAATGATTTGGGAAATGAATTGTGAATATTGATTTGACAGCTTGTATAGGTAGGACAAACAGATTCTTCCATAACCATTTCATATACATAGTTTGACATTTTGACAAATTTTATAATTGCCTGTAGACATTAATAGGTATTATAATTGGAATGCATGCCAGTATCTTTAACCCAGTTTTACAGCATTAAAGCAATGCTTTAAGTTTTTCTTTTTCACTTTTGGAGATTTACTTTTAACTATGAAAACTTATTAAATGAAATTAGCTTTATTAAATACCCCGCTCCAACCCCACCAACACAAAAAATGTTTCAGATATTGGTCTCAGATGACTAAAGCCCTAATGAAAACAAAACAGTGATCATTACCTGCTCAGATACGTAAAGTTTTGGCAACAGTCCTTGAAACTTTACATTGCCTTAAATCCACAATTCCTGAGTAGCTCATGCATTAGTTTCTTTAGTCCAAGTTGTCATAATTAAAAGGTGGAAAAAATGAAACATTCCTTTATCTATCTCTTCCACCTTGTGGTGATGTCTGCAACTTTATTCAGGTTCCCCAGTGTCCAGAGATGCTAATTACTTTTACCCCTACAGCGAGTAGCTCTGATAATGTGTCGCTTTATAAAAACTAGGGGGCTCTGCCCCCTGCTCGCTTCGCTTGCCAACCCCTGTGCAGGCCCTACGTGCTAGTCAATTCCCGGATCTGCTGCTTGTGTATGGGAAGGCATATGTACAATTTAAACAGATTGTAAACTGATCTACATCAGCATATCACTTAATAATTTATTTTGCAAAGTAACCAATAAATAAAAAACCCATTTTTAATTCGTCACAGGTTTGTTTATTATATATGTGATTATATATGTGAGCGTGATCTTTCGGTTTCATACAGAAATCCAAGAAAACTTCTTTGTTCATGTTTTTCACATAGATTTCGAATAAAATGCAATACTTTTGGACATATAGATTTGTATCCATTATTGGCTGTAGACTTTTGAATAACTCATTCGATTCTATGTTGCATCGCTTCTCTGTGATCATAAATATAAACCTGACTGAATTGTGGTTTCTTCGAAATTAAACTTGTAGTAAGTAGCTTTAATTGTTGTGGGACCACACATTCTCATAGAGTATGGTCCTGAATCATGTAAATCTACGTTTTGAGCATTGAATGATGTGAATGTGAACAGATTATTGTAGAATCAGAAATTTTGCCTGTAGTGTTTGTGGATTTCACTTTCACCAAATAACAAATCTTTTAATTCTTGTGGATATGCCTCTTCATTGGGTAGAAACAGTACTTTTCCCTGATGGCAACACAAATTAGACAATACAAGCCTCCGACTTAAACTTTAAAGCTGAACAATATCTACATAGTTCTGTCATATCACCTATGTCCATATATTTAATCACTTTTTGCTGTTCCGTTATTTCACCGAGTAATAATTTCCGTTTGTTAGCACTAATGTGATCTTTACTATCAGTTTTTTGATTCTTTTGAATTTTAGTACTTTCAGCTCTGCATTTGTATTGCGGAAACGTTTTTGAACCTCTTTACGATGTTATACTTTGTCTTCTACTCTTTGTCTTTTATTTCCGCCCCTGCTTGGACCTGCTAGGTTTTTAGTTACACTTGGTCCGAGCTGATTATTACTTTCCTTATTTTCCAAATTTGCACTTAGATTATTATTTTAATTCTTTTCTCTTCAATGCTTTTGGACCTCTTTTGAATGTGCTGCCCTTTCTTCTTTGCTTAGTTATTGACGTTTCATCTAGAACTTATAAAATTATTGTCCAGAAAAGGACTACATCGAAGAAAATGAATAACAACATTTATTTATATAGCACATTTTCATAGAAATGATGATGCTCAAAGTGCTTTACATGATGAAGAAAGAGAAAAAAAGTCAAAATAGTCTTGTCTCAGGATTTCCTTTTTTAATAAAAATAAAAAAACAACTAAGTGTTAAGGGCAGTTATTATATGATAGAAAAACCAACAAGGCAGGAAAATAAATAAATTACAGCTAAATAGATTAAACAAAGTTCAGATTTCACCAGTCCTTCTTTAAAAGTCTGAAAAGCTTGCTGTGTTTTAGTGAAACATGGCTAACGTCTATCATCCCAGATGCTAACGTGGAGCTACCCGGGTTTAGTACAGTTAGAGCGGACAGAGACGCAAGTACCTGCGGAAAGAAGAAAGGAGGAGGACTCGCTCTCTAAGTCAATACAAAGTGGTGCAACACAGGACATGTAAACGTTAAAATCTCCACTTGCTGCAGGGACATCGAACTGCTGGCCGTAAGTCTGCGCCCCTATTACTTGCCCAGAGAGTTTGGACACGTGATTGCTGTTATTGTTTACATCCCCCCTCAAGCGAACGCGGAGATGGTGAGTGACATCATCCATTCCGCAGTTGGTAAGTTACAAACGCAGCACCCTGAGGCACTTGTGCTAATCACTGGAGACTTTAACAATGTAACACTGGACAAAACATTACCTGCCTTCTCCCAGTAGGTGGATTGTAACACTCGGGGAAACAGGACTATTGACCTACTGTATGCAAACATTAAAGACGCATACAGCGCCACCCCGCTGCCTGCGCTTGGGAAAGCAGATCATAACCTGGTTCTGCTTCAGCCTCAATACAAACCAAGAGTGAGGGCGCTACCTACAACTACACGCTCATTCAGGAAGTGGTCCCCTGAGGCAGAGCAGGCTCTGAGAGACTGCTTTGGAACAACAGACTGGGATATATTGCTTGGGTCACATAGTGAGAACATTGAAGAGGCTGTTGAATGCACAACTGATTACATCAACTTCTGTATGGACAATGTAGTTCCAGTAAGAACAGTATGCTGCTATGCTAACAACAAGCCATGGGTTACAAGTGACATCAAGGGCCTTTTGAACCAGAAGAAAAGGGCTTTTAAAGGTGGTGATAAGCATGAGCTCAAGTGCGTGCAGAAGGAACTCAGAGTCCAGCTCAGGGTGGCGAAAGAACAGTACAGGAGAAAGCTGGAGCAGAAGTTGCAGAACAACAGCATGAAGGAAGTGTGGGATGGGATGAAGATTATCACTGGCTGCAGCTCGAAGCGTGGTGCCGCCATCAAGACAGACGTGGAGAGAGCAAACCAATTGCCACGATTGCTGAAGGCATGTGCATTGGAACTGGGGAGTCCTCTACAGCGCATCTTCAACCTGAGCCTGGAACAGGGGAGAGTCCCAAGGCTTTGGAAAACATCTTGTATCACTCCTGTCCCAAAGGTATCACGTCCTAGTGAGCTGAATGACTTCCGGCCTGTTGCTCTGACGTCACATCTGATGAAGACCATGGAGCGGCTGCTGCTTCACCACCTGAGGCCACAGGTCAGCCACACCCTCGACCCTCTGCAGTTCGCATACCAGGAGAAGGTGGGAGCGGAGGATGCCATTATCTATATGCTTCATCGATCCCTCTCCCACCTGGACAGAGGCAGTGGTGCTGTAAGAATTATGTTTTTGGACTTCTCTAGCGCCTTCAACACCATCCAACCTCTGCTCCTTAGAGACAAGCTGACTGAGATGGGAGTAGACTCACACCTGGTCGCATGGATTGTGGACTATCTTACAGACAGACCTCAATATGTGTGTCTTGGGAACTGCAGGTCTGACATTGTGTGCAGCAATACAGGGGCGCCGCAGGGGACTGTACTTTCTCCGGTCCTGTTCAATCTATATACATCAGACTTCCAATATGACTCAGAGTCCTGCCACGTGCAAAAGTTCGCTGATGACACTGCTATTGTGGGCTGCATCAGGAGTGGGCAGGAGGAGGAGTACAGAAAGTTAATCAAAGACTTTGTTAAATGGTGCGACTCAAACCACTTACACCTTAACACCAGCAAGACCAAGATTGCTGAGCTGGTGGTGGATTTTAGGAGGCCTAGGCCCCTCATGGACCCTGTGATCATCAGAGGTGACTGTGTGCAGAGGGTGCAGACCTTTAAATATCTGGGAGTGCAGCTGGATGACAAATTGGACTGGACTGCCAATACTGATGCTCTATGTAAGAAAGGTCAGAGCAGACTATACTTTCTGAAAAGGATGGCATCCTTCAACATCTGCAGTAAGATGCTGCAGATGTTCTACCAGACGGTTGTGGCGAGTGCCCTCTTCTACGCGGTGGTGTGCTGGGGTGGCAGCATAAAGATAAAAGACGCCTCACGCCTGGACAAACTTGTTAAGAAGGCTGGCTCTATTATAGGATTAAAGTTGGACAGTTTAACATCTGTGGCAGAGTGACGGGCACTAAGCAAACTCCTGTCAATCATGAATAATCCACTGCATCCACTTAACAGTGTCATCTCCAGGCAGAGGAGTAGCTCTATCTATCTATCTATCTATCTATCTATCTATCTATCTATCTATCTATCTATCTATCTATCTATCTATCTATCTATCTATCTATCTATCTATCTATCTATCTAAAAGCATGTAACAAAAATTGTCATTCTCTGAACAGTTATTTTGCCATGGTTGACATTGGCTTTAAAAACTCCAAACTTTAAAAGTCTGAAGTGGAATACTTTACCCAGAACTTAATCAGTTCTTAAGACTGAGTTCAACTTGTCGAAAACAATTTCATAAGAAATTTGATACAAATTACACCAACATACAAACACACAGACACATTGACACATATCTTTCTTAAAATGCTCAAAACATATTCATCAAAACATGCTTTTCTGTTAAAAATCAGAAGTCTATTTTTCCATGAAATCAATAATTCTTCTTCATCTGAAACAGGGAGGATGCAACGGAATGCACAAGAATATGACATGTGGCATTTACCATGAACTACACATTAGTGCCCCCAAATCTTCTATGTCAACCTTCATTTTCTTGTTGCTATTTTTATTTTATTGACCTTATTTATTTATTTTTTTTTCTACTAGTTTTTATTGTGGGCTGTCAGTGTAATCACTTGACTTTTTTGACTGTATATTACCCTATATAATGTTTACTATACAAAATATGCTATTTTTTATTGTTATTATGAATTGTTCACTTTACAAATGTTTTTAAGTTGTATGCTATTTTTCTGAAAATATTCATGTGTGCTGGACCATGCTTGGCTGTTGATTTTACTAATACTGAAGTTAATAAGGACATTTAAATCTAACAGTTTTTTTCTGTTTTATTCATGTATTCTAAGCCTAGAAAAATAATTCATTGCTTTATTTCCACAGTAAATGGGAAGTTATGGTACAACTCCCGGATAATATGCTTTGTAAAGAATACAGTTTTTCCTAATCTCACACTTACGACTAACCAAGCTGGTTGATGGGTTACATACTGTAGCTGCATCCTTTTTGCAAATTTCTGCTCTTAACCTCAATCTGTTAATTTCCTAACCCACTCATAAAATTTGTATTAAAATCAGCTTATTATGATAAGTAAGGACTGACTGAGTTGTACTATCTGATAGAATTTGTTTTGAGCAAAATCAAATATCTTGTTTTCAGCGGAACTGACAAAAAATAGTCAATAAACTCATATTGGTCTGTTTCACAAGAAGTCTCTCAATTATTCATCAATTATTCAACAAAACAAACTAAGAATCATGACTAGAAACGCACCCCAAAAGACATATTGATTTTGTTTGTGAGCCATTACAAAAGAACAATGTTAATGTTTGGATGCTTCCTTGCAAAAGTTGCCCTTTTAAATTGCAGTTGTGCTGATGTCTCAAGCCATACAGATGTGTGCCATGTTGCCTGCCAAACAATCACATACAAGATTAAATTAATCACACAAACGTCAAATGTGTTTCTAATGTAGTCAGCAATATATCTGATGAATTCACTGACATTCATGCTATAACTTACAAAGCAGAATTTAAAAATGTTTTTTCTTAGCCGAAAGCTGGTCATTTCTTACTTTTTTGTTTGACGTGATCATTTGTGGGATGCATAGATGATTTACTTTATTGAGGAAACAGTCATGTATAAAACACAAATTCTCAATATCTTTCAATAAAGGCTTGTTAGAAATTAGAAAAAGTAAAACAAAATAAAATAACAGAACGTTTTAATTGAAGGCTGTAGCCTTACAATAGTAATACGGTAGTTGAAAATAAATACATTACATACAAATCTGTGCAAGCTTCTTTTTTGCTTTCTCTGAGTCATTTTGGAGTTCCCTCAGTAAATGAGAACGTGCACATCCAGTAGGTTGCCTAAATCTGTTTTATCACATTGACATTGAAGGCAACTCTGTTTCTTTTGCAAATTCTTACTGAGGTGATCATCTCAGGCATGCTTTCTAAATGATAGGCTAGTTTGCTTTTGCATGCTGTAGATTCGCCCCAAGTGCCTCCTGCATGTGCCAGTTATGCCAATTAAACTTCATGCATTCTGATAACCTGTCATTTGTCAGAGACTGGCATAAATGTCAGTAAATATGTTATTTTGCTGTTTGATTTAAATGTTTTGAAATAATAAACTGTTTAAATATTAATGATACAATGGCAATTTTAAACCAGAGCTTGTATTTATCACAATATATATTTCTTTACATCAGTCATTTCCTTTTTTTCAATATTCACATGTTTTTTCTGCCTTGGTATTTTCTTATCAACATAACTTGTCAAAACATAACATTTATTGAAGTGTACATATAAATGATCATGAAGTAAGAAATAGGAACGTAACAGTACAGGCGCCTGCTTTTTGCTTAATAACTGTAATCATTCCTGTGAAGAAACTTGTGCTCTTTCACTCCTTCTGTCCAAATGACACTCTAAACTTTGTGCAAAATGAATAAATCCTGAAGCCAGCTGGCAGTGTCAGAAGGAAATTCACAGAATGTCTTAAAGTTATTTGTCAGTGTGAAACTAATCACCACCTGAAAGAAGTTACTGAAAGGATGTTTATTATTTTCATTTCCTTTTTCAGTTGTTTTTTAAAAGTGTAAAATGAATATAATATTCTGTCACTTAAATAATCAGTTGATGAAACATTTTTAGATTCTGGAATTACTAAGGATATGGAAATATGCAGATTATTAATGTATCAAAAAAAATCTTTAAATTAAAAAAAAATACTCGCCACCCACATAAATTAGACTACAGTGTTGATCGGTGTTCTGAGACCCATGTGTTCTGTGAAAATGCTGCCAGTGTGTCAAAATGTCAGGCAAAAATACTGTAAAAAATAAAAAAAAACATTATGATGAAAATGGAATAACATAAATCAGACAAGACATCAATATGAAAGTATGAAAGTATTGAAACTATAGATTAAAAACAAAAGGTTTAAAAAATATATAATAAAATAATCAACTGCCCTCCAGCCACAGTTCAGGGACTTCAGATATGTCACACTGTAGATGTACAAGAAAAATTATCTGTAGAATAAAAGAACACATTTGCAGATCAGTCACTTTCCACAATGCAAGTGTTTGAGTGCTTGTAACTGTTAAATACAAATAAAACAAAATGTTTTCTTCTTTCAGAGATAAAATGCTTAGCTCCTGTAATTTTGAAATTGGACAACATTGTTCACCCTGTTCTTTTACCAACTTTCAGACCTTCTGAATAAATGGTTGAAACTGGTTTAACATATTATTATAAATAACATATCTCAGTTTCTGTTATAGTATAAACTTATCATCTACAATACATGTGACCTTTCATTCTTTCTCAGGAAGAGGAATACTTTCTGTGAACTGATTTCTTCAAATCATACTTTAATTACCTTCTTGCAAGAAGCATAATCAATTTAAAAATTTCATTGAATCATGCTGCTACACCATTTGACAGTTCTACACTCTTGCTGTATAAATGGTAAAACATGTAAATGATAATATCATGTAATAATAATACAGTATAATTAACTCGGGCAATATCGACATTTTTATGTTTGTCTATACAGAAAATAGTTATAAAAGTACTGAAATACAGAAATTTTAACTAAAAGATTATTTCAAGGCTCTTTTAATTTCCATATTTCTTTCATATAGAATGAGCATATATTAATTTCTAAAAGTCATTTACAACATTGGGATTATTGAGATTATATAAGAATTGAAGACTGGGGCCTCATGTATAACACCATGGGTAGAATGCACACAAAAATCTGGTGTATGAAAAAAACAGAAATGTGCCTACACACAAAAAAACCCAGATACATAAAACTGTGTGTATGCCACGTTCCTCAAACCTTCCCCTTTACAAATCCCAACGAACGTGAAATTTAACGTTCCTACAGACTCTCCCTGACTCCTTCCATAATTTTGCATATTTTAATATGCAAATCAATATAATATCACCTTCTGTTCTGTTAAAAGACAATGGGAAAATCACTTGGAAAAAAGAAGAATTTCAGTGAATGCGAAGTGGAGGGAAGGAAAAATGTGCTATTTGTTTGCTTAAGCAGTGGTATAAGCAAGAGAAGAAAGTTGTAGAGTGATACAGTGTGGCAAAGCCACTTGAAAGTTCAAGTTCAGAAAGTCACACAGTTCCTCAAATAAATGAGAAGTAGTCACATATCAAAGTCGACATGAAAAGGCAAGTCGCAGCCCACATTTTGTTTATTCTGTTTCAAACAATACTACAAATGCTGACCCCCGTGCCGATGACGATATTAATTATTCTTTTGTGAAAAACATCTTTCATTTAAAGCAGGAAGAGAAGCTGGATTGATCAAGTTGCAGCTGAAACTTCATTAAACTATTTAGGATATTAATTATTTCTTTTTCTTTAGGATTTACCTTGATCTTAAGTAATACTCCTTTTGAAAAGAATAATTCCTTTAAAAAAACCTGGTACTTTAATGACTTATTCCAGATTCTTGGAGTTTGTAGTCATCTCTAGGTGGGTCTCTTCCATTTAGTAGTAATTTAGAGTCATCTTTGGTTCTGTTGTACTAGTGACTAGCACTAAGAGGAGTTCTGATCTGTAACTTGCACAGAGATTACCAGACATCTGCCTACTACTTTTAGCTCCAGCCCCTTAGCCATGTGATTAGCACATTTACTAGTTAA
This sequence comes from Polypterus senegalus, assembly GCF_016835505.1. NCBI lineage: Eukaryota > Metazoa > Chordata > Cladistia > Polypteriformes > Polypteridae > Polypterus > Polypterus senegalus. The sequence continues at coordinate 242,933,280 of NC_053155.1, forward strand.
TAAATAATTAGGAGAAGTGGTGCTCTTATAGCTCAGTGTTTTTAAAAAAAAATCACTAAGTGTCTTTTCAACTTCTATGTAAATATTAAAATCACCTATCAAAACTATTTTATCACAAGCTACAGTTAGGTCAGATGAAACACTACTAAATTCACTCATAAATAATCAGTATGGCCCAGAAGCTTTGTAAATTACAAATATAATTATGGGATGGATATAAAAGCTAGTAGATTTTTTAAATTAATTTGCTATTCATCATTAAAAAAACATTTTATGTCCATTAAAATGTTAGCCATTTTAAGGTTTCTATAGAGCAAATGTTTAGAAAACAAGATTTTAAAATACTGTAATGTTCAGGGAACAAATTTATAGTTGTAGCAAATTATCCCTGGAGTGGGATCTGATAGTAAATCTAGGTCTTTTTACTGTTAAGATTTTTATTCTGTTATACAAGTCAGTTTGAGACATACCACTGACCAGGGATTATGAGTAGCAGTATGGAGCCATAGGAGGGATAATATACAGTATGTCATAAATTTTTAAATCACAGGGATGATGCTTATGCTATTCTAATCAGACATTGCTTCTACGATATATAATCTCTTCAAGTTAAGGTCTAAACAATCTCTTCAAAAATAAAACAAATTAAGGTCATTCTCAGAAACTGACTTAGTTCTTTTTAAATACTATGCTTTCAGAGGCACCCGTACTGTTAACTACCTGTAGCAGTAACAGATATTCAGCCTACTTTGATTACATTTTGCAGCATACTTTGTTTAAATCTTCTCAATGTAATCTTTTCAAGGGAAACAATTACATTCCAGCATTTTCTTGTATTTTCCCTTATGTGCAAGATCCGTTTTAAATGCATCACATTGCTGAAAACAGCAACACTGAGAGATACCATTGCCAGGACAAGTGCCCAATTTTGCCTCAATGTCAAGCACTCTGTCTCAAGAAGTCATTTTTCTTATACTGCAGAGATTGTTTATGTTTGAATTCAGACATTCAAAATTATGCCATCTGCTGAATACTTGTTCTTGACCTCTACACTGAATGTCTTATTTTTAACTTCTTTATTTGCACAAAGGTCAATATCTGTATATATAATTTTTCTAGATAAGAAATTGAAAATTGAACAAATGTGACTATGATAACTAAATTGACTTTACTGTAAACATTTTTAACAATACATTAAATAACTGAATCATGTTTACTATGTATTTAATTTTGCACAACACCAGCTCCATCTTTTTGGGTATACCCCTCCATGGCTATGGTACAGTATACTATACTACAATGGGTAAACCTCCTTCCTGCTAGTTGGCCAGCAAAGGACTGTGTTTCTTTCACTTTCAAAGTTCAATTTTCCTACATAAAAGGATTGTTGATAAGCACTACACAACAAGAGCATTAAAACTGGCTATACATTTTTCATGGATGAACTCCTTTGTAATCACCAACTTAAGTTTGTTAACTTTCTTATGCCAATATGCTAACAGTTTAACTATTTCTATATATTTTACATTAACTTGCCCTGTTTCAACTTCTTCAACTTTCAGCTGCTCCCATTAGGGGTTGCCACAACAGATCATCTTTTTCCATATCTTTCTGTCCTCTGCATCTTGCTGTGTTACACCCAGCACCTGCATGTCCTCTCTCACCACATCCATAAACCTCCTCTTAAGCCTTCCTCTTTTTCTCTTACCTTTCAGCTCTATCCTTAACATCCTTCTCCCAATATACTCAGCATCTCTCCTCTCCACATGTCCAAACCAACGCAATCTCACCTTTCTGACTTTGTCTCCCAACCATTCAACTTGAACCGACCCTGTAATGTACTCATTTCTAATCATATCCATCCTCATCACACCCAGTGCAAATCTTAGCATCTTTAACTCTGTCTCCTGCTTTCTGGTCAGTGCCACCGTCTCCAACACATATAACATAGCTGGTCTCACTGCCATCCTGTAGACCTTCCTTTTCACTCTTGTTGATACCAGTCTGTTACAAATTACTTGTGACACTCTTCTCCACCCGTTTCACCCTACTTGCACTCTCTTTTTCACCTCTTTATCACAATCCTCTTTACTCTGTACTGTCGATCCCAAGTATTTAAACTCATCCACCTTCACCAACTCTACTTCTTGCGTCCTCACCATTCCACTGGCCTCCCTCTCATTTACACACATGTATTCTGTCTTTTTCCTACTGATCTTCATTCCTCTCCTCTCTAGAGCATATCTCCACCTCTCCAGGGTCTCCTCAACTTGCTCCCTACTATCGCTACAGATCACAGTGTCATCAGCAAGCATCATAGTCCACGGGGACTCCTGTCTAATCTTGTTTGTCAACCTGTCCATCACCATTGCAAATAAGAAAGTGCTCAGAGCTGATCCCTGATGTATTCCCACCTCCACCTTGAATGCATCCGTCACTCCTACCAATAGGAAGGTTAAAAAGAAAAGAAAACTTTCAATGACCTCTCTTACAGTAGTATGCTATACTAAAACAATGTGTATTCAGCAATGATTTAATTTAAATGCTGACAGCAATGGGTCATGTCTTCCTTTGCTGGATAGATCATTATAACCTTCCCTAGAACAAAAACTAAGACTTTTAAGGAGACTTGCACCTGTGATGCAGTGTTCACTCTGGGGGATAGACTTTAATGAATTCCGTAAGATTAGTATGGGGGGTGGGCAGTGTAGGCATTAAGTCTTGCATGACTTTAGATGATTTTAAAAATCAGCTCACAACTTAAAAAGAAGACACCTGAAATGATATGGTCATGCTTCTTAATTCTAATTATGATCTATAATGCCATGTTTTGAAATATCTGAGAGAACAGTAGACTTTAAGAGCACTCAGTTCTGTTTGATACAAATTAATGAACAATTTTTTCTTCAAATGTTGCACATCTTTCTCCAAACTACATTTCTGGTGCAAAATAATCTGCATATATTTTAAAGTCAAAAGTTGAAAAGTAGTTCACCATACATAATTCTACTGCCAAATAAGAAAAGATAGTTACTGTTGTGTTTCAAAGTTAAACTCTAAATAAACATATCAAGAGTTTAAAAATCTAATGTCCCAAATGAGTTGTGTATTATACATTATTAGGCACATTACCGAGTTAGCTCGAATTCATAAACTATAAAGTAACACATAAATACATAAAATCAGCCGGTCATCAATTTGCTATTACTCGTCATTAATTTATTACAGAGTACAAGAATAAAAATAGCTTTCTGCATATGTTTACTTAAGCCACTTGTTTTCTTTCTATGTCCCTAATAGATGCATGTTAGGTTGCTGCCAGCTCTTTCCTTTAATCCTTTAACCACTATGGCAGGCTAGATTTGTTAGATTTGATTATACAATGGGAGCCTTGAAACCTGAAAATATACCTTATGAGAGAGAAGTCTAAAAGGATGTTAGGGTTAAATATCACCATGTGTAAAGTACAAGTCAAGGGAGGCTATGCTTAAGCCATATGACTCACTACTGAGGTGTTAAAATATGTGCAGATAATTGGAATATTGTGTAAAGATTTGGTTTCTGAAATCCTAAAAAGAAGTAGTATTGCAAGAGTCCAGAGGAGAGCAAGTAAGCTGATTGCAGGATAAATGAGCTATAAAGAGAGACTGAAGGAGTCAAACCTTTTTATTTTAAGCAAACAGAAATTAGGTGGTAACATCAAATTGTTTAAAATTTTGAAGGGAATTAGTACAGTGGATCCTAGCTATTATTTTAAAGTACATTTTTCAATAAAAACAATGGACAAGATTGGAATTTTGTGAAAAGCAGATTTAGCAGAAATGTTTGAAAGTTTCTTCATGCAAAAAGAACTATAGACACATGAAATAAATTGCCAAGTAGTGTGGTGATGAACAGAACTTTAGGAAACTTGATATTATTTGAGACCATGTAGGTGAATGGGATGGATGAGCTTGTAGGACTTAATGCCCCCATACGAAAAGTTTGTTTCATTAATACTAAAGTGCTTTTTTGTGATGGATTTTATAAAGACCTATTTATTGATGAATTTCAATAATCTCATCCTATGACCATTTATGTTTTTTCAGATGGTTATATTTTCTCACTGATTACAGTAATTTTCTTTCCAACAAAAAAAGCAAAAATTTAAAAAGGCAACATTATAACAAAGCATATGTGAGATCAACCTTGAAAATATAAACTGTCTGTGTCTTAATCATTTTCACAAACAATATTAAGAAAATTATGTTCCATAAACATGTTTTTTTCCATACCCATATGTTTTATTAAAATAAGTACAGAATGACTTAAATAAGCCCCCAGTTACAATTTAATTACAGTGATCATTAGACACTGCATCAGAGGGGAGAATATCTCTTGGGCTATTCCATGTTAATTTCACAAAAATTTAAAATAATTATCCTTTAGGCAAACATTAATAAGAGTATAAATATAGCCTATGGGAAAATAGCTGAAAAAATGTTTAGCATTCTGCACCAACATATTCAATGATATGTAGAAAAGGAAAACTTATTTTGCTGTCAACCAATTAATACCTTAAATTTAGATGTCAAACAAATGGTGCCCTAAGCTCTAAATGTAAATTGTATGTTTATCATGTGTGTGAGTTTTAAATTCCCAAGCCAATAAAAGTTTTGTCTCAGGGCTGCTTGTCAATATCTTGTCTCTTGTCATCTCATCATCTGTACCATTTCTCTTAGTGAGGATGTCAATATGTGTTGCTGAAACTATATGTTTATATGTTTCTATATTATGCATATATTCATTTTTTGTCAAATATCTGCTACTTTCTGGCTGTCATATTTTCATGCAAACTACAAAACAAGTTGCAGTATATGTTCTAGGGAGATCTGTCTCATGTGTTTGACCCGTAGAAATATTAAATATGGATTAATGCATATGTTTAATACTATAAAGATTAATAGTTATCAGATTTAACATATGTTTTCAGCTTTTCTTGTATCTTCTCTAAAATGAATGAGTGATGTTCATTACCTGCACTGAATACCCTAACAACACAAAGATTTCACTTGTTGCGTGATAAGCAATGATATTGTGCAAAACTGGCACCACTGAAAGGGAGCCATACGGTCTGAGAAACCATTAAACATTTTCAATTCACCACAGCTGGCAAGATTATAAAATGTAGAATAAAAACAAAAATGGCAATAGTGTTGTCTCACAACTCTCTAGTCTAGTAACCAGAGTGTTGAGAGAACACATTTTTATGACAGCAGGGTTAGAAAGCTTTCAAAGCATCAGTTTTCTTAATAGCTCTGTCTTATTTGAGTACATAATAGTACAAATATAAGCTTTCAAACAATATCCTTACAAGACAAAAGCATATCAAATACACTAAAGTGAACTGAGCATGATTTATAACCACTAAAACATAAACAAATTTTCATTAGGACAGAATCAAAATATAATTATCTAAAAGCACGTAAAAGATTGATAATGGAATTTCTTACCTACTTAACTACTTTGTTAAGTTCCATGAGCTCCTGAATGAAGGAAGTGCTTATTCAAATTTAACCAAATGCATTAATGTAGATGAAAAACAGCTTAAAAATATAGCTTTAAAATTTTGGTTTGGAAAATTTGTCAGTAAAAATTAGTAATTTATATATTGAAATACAGAGAAAAAAACCTCCTTTTTATAGTCAAGGTAGCCAAAAAAAAACTCACTATTTTATTTGTATTACATTTGAACTTTTGTAATAATAGTACATTCATTAGGAAATACACACTGAGTTTGTTCTGGTAGACATGAAATCTTAAATGTTGTCATTGATATTTTTACCAAAGATAAAAACTCTAAATTAGACTAAGCTGCCCTGGGGTCTTCATAAGAAATGTAATGATGAACTTATCAGGTCATTTATGTAATAAATACAAATGTTTGCATCAGATATTTAAAATATTAAAATGTGTGCTTCAAGTTAAATCTTTAAAGTCCAAATATTCTCAATTATAATAGCAGTCTGTCATTTTTTCATCCTGTGATAGAAACTCACAGAGGGCTAGATCCCAAAGAGCCAAAAATCCAAAATAACACTATATTCATAATCACTGACCTTGAAATAGTCTAAAACAATACGCCACAGGCTTACTTTTGAAATTTGTCATTTTTAACCTTCTGGGAGTGGCTCTTAAATGTCAAGGACCACTGGTACAGAATCAAATATTAAAAATATTAATTTAAATATATTCATAATCAGCAAAGTCGAAATAGCATAACAACACCCCACATATCTATACTACTGGTTCACATTTTTTTAAAGTTTTCTGAGTAAGGAGTAACTTTGACCCCTCATATCCCATTAAGGGGTAAATCCCTGGGGTCTATTGATGTGGCATGTGCATCTTAAAGTCCTACTGATCATTTTTGGTGAAGACACCTATCAGTTTACTCTTTATCGTAAGGGTGTAATGTCCTGTACAAGATATGATTTAAAAATGGCCAGAAATGAGGCTTCGTTTTGGGTTTAGCTGGTCAAAAACAGGATGAACTCCAAAAATCTCAACAACTTGCATAACTAGACATCAAGACAAGTCAAACGTATATCATATTTGAGAGTTTTCTCATACTAGTGAGTCAGAAGGTACCAGACAAAACACTGAAATCATTTTCACAGTCGTTCATAAGAAATAGTTTGAAAGTATTGCGAAAATGATAGAATTAAAGTGTAACATAAAAAGAAATCCACAATATTAATTAACATAGGGGGGGCCTTTTATTGCAATTTCATAAGATGGCTACTTTTCTCAAGAAATGGACCCCCTTACTGTTGAACTTTACACAAAATGCATGACTAGAAGCTGAAATTGGATACAAAATTCTGAGCATAGACATCCTACTTTTTATGTCATTTAAACAATGGGTTTTAGTAAAGCAGGAAAGAAAGAAACAAATTGCCCCTGTTTATTTTTCATAGCTTTAGCATACAGAAGTAAGTGTAAAGTGAGCTTTCAAAATTTTTAAACAGGGATTTTTATTATTATTATTTATTGTCACCAAAAGATATGTAAGGAAGAAAAAAAAAACATATATAAACAAATTAGACCTTCATGTCATTTTCTTTCCAATTACAAAATTATAAAACCTTTTTTAGTGAAAAGCAAATAGAACCATGGATAGGGCAGATACAGAAGCAGCTGTCCATTTAGAGATCTTTTTAAATAAATTTTTAACGTGTCCTGTTCATATAGATTTATATACATTGTAATCCCTATTTAAAATTAAAGCAGGGGTCGTGTATTCATACTATGCAATATTTTAACACAACAAAAACTTTCTTATCTTTTAAGATGTTTTATACTGGTCTCATTAAATCTCACGTTTTTGTCAAAGTATTGTGACCCATTGACAAATGTATGAAGTTCTACAAAAGGCACAGTAGTTTGAAGAGTGACAGAGCAATTGAAAAAGTAGATTGCTTTTATCTCAGCAGGCTATAAGGATTATTTTGATGGTAAAGCTGAAGATGATGTTCCTCAGTTTGGATAATGTGATATGAATATACTTCATTCTTTAATCAAAAGGCCACTAGAGCAGACATGTCAATGACTTGTATCTCACAATAGCCGGTGCTGCATAAAGAATATGCAGAATATTAGCAAAAAAGGCGAATCACAAAGTGAAGTATGTCAGCTTGTCTTTTTTGATTTTAGGAAAAATGATGAAAAGGCTGTTTATAAACCACAGAGAATCTGCAAATAAATGTTTGCAATAAAGGCTCAAACTACTGATGACAAATAATATAGCTATGTCACAGTATTGTTATTTAATGGACATGGGGGATTTAAAATAAAAACCTCTATTCTAAATTTCTTATGGAAGTAAACTGCATATGGAATTATAATTCCCATAAAAGAACAATATATGGTATATATTTATGCATAAATGTCAAAATATGTGATGCCTTTAATGGATGGTAGTGGCCAACAAATGGAGGCTGTGCAATACAAGAACTGCTGATAGAAAAGCTTGACATTACCTTAATATCCACAATTACTGTGACCACAGAAGTAGGTAGGCCAATTGCAGTCATTTTTCTTTAAAGAGATCAAGGCACTGAAAAGTTTGAATATCAAAATAGAAGATGATAATAACCTGACATTAGGCAATTACTGCAGGCTGGAATATGCTAACATTAGGCTGACATTAGGTTAGCACATTACAAAAGCTTTAACATCAACACCCTTAACTCTTTAGAGACAACACATTACAGAATAAGAGAGCTTGACTTTCACTCAAGTGGACTGTGCTTAGTGAAAAAAGAACAACAACAAAAAAAAGAGAAACATTAAATGTAGTTGTTAGTAATGACAACTCGTGGGCAAATGTTAATGGTGAAAGCCTTAACGCATTTCACTGTTAGTTTTAAAAGAACCGCACCACAATATACCTTGCATTTCTGAAAGCCAAAAACAAATCTGTTTAAATGGAATTTCTCTTTGCTTAGCAACCATACAAGGCCTTTAAATAGGAACTGAAATAAAAGCAGGATTCAAATCAAGGACTTTTCATTTACATACTCATCATGGCATTCTTAAAAATCTGATTAATTATAATAATGTAGTTAGGAATCCAAAAGCAGAGAAGGGCTCTAATCAGATATCAGTACAGAGAAACAATCCAAGAGTCCTGTTTAATATAATTGATCATATTGTAAACCCCCCCATTAAGCTGCATTCATCATACTGTATGAATTATATGAAATTTCCTTGGCTTTTTTGTGGGTAAGGTCAATAATATTAGGAATGTGATTTCTCCTAATGCTGAAGAACTAAATGTTTCTCAGCGGTTTCAAGAGATGTGTAGCTAATTTAACATACTATATATTAAATCCAAAGTTTCACTGGAGATTATTACCCACAACAATTTGTCTAATGGCAGTCATTCATGCTAGGCATCTGAGAGATCTTATTAAAACTGTCCTGTCCTCTGTGTACATCTATTCAAATACATTCTATTTTTCTCATAAAGAGCATTATCTACTGTACTATCATGAACAGAAATGATACAATATAACACAAAAGTAAAACAACAAAAAGTAATGCTGAAACACCAAAAGAAAAACTCAATCAAATGTATATAAAGAATTACGCACACACATATGTACAATTACATTTTGAAATTTCATAGCATCATTATGCCCAGATTCTACTTTAATGGGAGCGGTGACTCATTTCAATGCATCATGAAGCAGGCAATAATGGGTCTGACAAAAGAGGCATTTTTGGCAATAATGCATTTACTAGGTGTCAGTGTCAAGAAGAACAAGAAATAATTTGAAACTTAATTGACAACCCAAAACATTTTCTGCAAGTGTAGCAAACAATGTATAACAGTCTCAGCCACAATATTAATAGATGTATACCCATCCATCCATTATCCAACCTGCTATATCCTAACTACAGGGTCACAGGGGTTTGCTGGAGCCAATCCCAGCCAACACAGAGCGCAAGGCAGGAAACAAACCCCGGGCAGGGGACCAGCCCTCTACAGGGTAAGCACACACACTGGGGACAATTTAGAATGCACCTAACCTGCATGTCTTTGGACTGTGGGAGGAAACCACACAGACGAACCCTGGTCTATAAACTGCAAGGCAACAGCGCTACCCACTACGCCACCGTGCCGCCCTAGATGTATTCCATTCTAGAATAATGAATATTCAGAGTTTGATTAGGTCCTGATATTCAGTCTATCTAACATTGGCGGCTAGACCAGTTCACAGTTTGGACACCCTATAAGTAGAGCTGCTGCCTCCAACTGTAATATTATTCATACTTGGAGGCCAACACCTTTGAGACTGCAGTGTACACTTTGTATTATAGATATATGGATACTGTAAGGCTAGGGTGGGGTGTAAGCCATATCTTAAAAAATTCTATATCTCAAAAGGACAGGTTTAACATTGGCCCTGAACTGAACTAGAATTCTAAATTCTAATTATGACCCTACCTGCTGTGTTTTGAATTCATTGTAGATAACAAATAAAATAATTTGAATATTAAAATAGTTATTAAAGATTGCAATAACATAGATTTTCAAGATGCTGTAAAATTACCCACTGTCTTAAATTTGTACTATTTCTAAAGTGGCAAATGTAAAACATAAAAAAATATTAAATGCCTGTCAAAGGTAATACCTAAATTCTGGTTGGATTCAGGTACCCTAAAATTTCTGCCTTTTGAGTTGTGTTGAGTCTTCAGTATCGCCTTTCCATTTGCAGACTTAAAGTACAACCAAGTAGAACAGCTTCAGTTTCTTTAACACAAAAATAAATTTACCTCACTATAGCAGGTTATTACTGATGTAACTAAGAAATATCATTTAGGTTAACTAAATCACTATTCTTTCAATCAAATGCAAAACATGTATGCAACTCAAATAATAACACCCTTCCATCTATACAGGTACATTATCCAAAAATGTATTCACCTCTTTCACACTTTTATGTTTTATTGTACAAAATTGTAGCACAGTGGATAGAATGTTCTTTTTTTTTGCAATAATCAACATAAAATGATTCTTTAATGTCAAAGTGAAAAGCAAAGTGTTCTCAATTAATCACAAACATAAAACACAAAATAATTAATTGCATAAGTATTTATGACATGACACACCTAAATCATCACTAGTGCAGCCAATCGACTTTACAAGTCACATAATTAGCTCAAATGACAAGGAGTTCACCTGTGTTTAGTTCTGGGGTTTTACTTAATTATAGAATAAACTCACCTTATTTTTAGGATGACACTTTTATCCAAGGGAATTTAGAACATTTGAGAGATAAAATTTGGTTACATTCTTTTTTGTTTTTTACAACTGGAGCACAGGCAGGTGAAGTGACGTGCTCATGCTCACGCAATGTCAATAGCAGAATTTGAGTGCACAACTTCAGAGTTTAAATTCCAAAGACTTAACCACTATACCACAATGCCCACCCTAATCCCACCCTGACCTTATCTGGTGAGTCAGTATCGTAGCTTTCCATTTAACATGCAGTCAATCAATTTTACAAATCAATACACAATAAATGCAACACAACTACACAATAAAAGGAAATGAACCCACCAAGCAATTCCATGAAAAGGTGACTGAAAAGTGCAAGTCAGTGGATACAAGAAAATACCCAGGTCACTGAATATTTTTGGGGTAAAGTTAAATCAATAATTAAAAATGGAAAGAGCATGACACAGCTGTAAATCATTCAGTGGGGATGCTTCTCTGCAGCAGGCACTGGAAGGCCTCTGAGGGTTGAAAGTAAAAGGAATGCAGCAAAATACAGGGAAATCCAGGAGGAAAACCTCATGCTAACATTAAAGCAAAACAAGAATGGCTTAAAAACAATGTCCTGGAGTGACTGAGTCAGAGTCCAGATCTCAATCCAATTGAGAAATTATGGCTGGACTTGTTCATTCATTATCCGCACGCTACCTTGTGGAGCTTGAGAAGCTCTGCATTGAAGAATGGGGAAAAATGTTCAGATGTGCAACACTGATAGAAATCTGTACACACAGACTCAAGGTTGTACATCTACTGACTTGAAGGGGTGAAAACCTAAGCAAAAAATTATTTTGTGTTGATATAATTAATTATAACTAATGTAATCCATTTTGCAGAGATGTCTTTACATTGACATTAAAGAATCATTGTTTCTTGATTCATATCAAACAAGACAAATTAAATCTATTGTGATGCAATGTTATACAATAATAACATTCCTAAACTTCCAAGGGGCGAAATACTTTTTATAAGCACTGTACACTATTCTCACCACAGACAGGAAACCAAAAATGCTGCTGCTGCCTAGTTGGTAAGTTTTAGATCAAAAAATAAAACAAAAACCTTTGAGGATTTTACAAGAATAGGTCTACTGTTGTTCAGAGCACTAGACAACTTTACAGAAAAGAATTTGGCTCTTCAAAATACCGCTAGGAAAGAACTAAGCTGAACCCAGAAAAAAAGTCAAACAACAAAAAAATCTATGTGTTTACTGCAATTGTGTTGAGCCCTGGAGATCCCTGAAAATATGAAAATAACATAATATACATTTATTTATATACATATGCATTTACGTAGTCCATAGCAGCCAGTGTATTGTTCTATGCTGTGGTCTCCTGGGGAAGCAGCTTGAGTTCAAAAGACGCACAATGTCTGATGAAACGTATCAGAAAAGCTTGCTGCATCACAAGGCTAACCCTGGACACACTGGAAGCTGTTGTGGAAAAATGAATGGTGGCAAAATTGGATGCCATCATGAAAAATTCCCTCCATTTCCTCTAGAAGGTGCTGTCTTGAAGCAACAGGCTCATGATGTGCTAAGAAGAACTTCTAGGGTTTTTTTTTCTGCCTACTGCAATCAGGTAATTCAATGCTTATGTTCATTTTGCTATTTCTGTACAATATACATTCATTAATTTATTTATCTATCTGTTGATTGATTGTATTATTTGTCCTGTAGGTCTGTATCTTTGCTTTTTATGCTTCTGCTGCTGTACGCATCTAAATTTCCTCTTGGGACTAATAATGTTTATCTAATCTAATCTTATAGGTCATAACTATAACCACACCCATGACATCATTGTGATGCTTTGGCCTCAATTACCTAAAAAAAACCCAAGAAACTATATGCCAAAAAAGCCCACCGCAGTACTTTACATTCAGATTTTTAAAATTTGTATTTTAATTTTTGTGCTTTTGCAAATAAGTTAAACTCTTTTTAATATTAATTTGGTGTAAATTCTTATATCTTTCTGCTCTCATAGGTTAAGGTACAGGGATGTCACCTTTGGGGTTTCATTGAAGGGCTAAGCAGGGTTAAGGATACTAAAGCCAAATTTCACCCTGGGGACAAATAAAGCTCTATCTATCGATCTATCTAAATACATGTCTGTGAGACACTGACCTGCAACAGGTAACCAGACTTGATAAATTCCAAACACTAGTTGCTAGAACCAGAGATCTGGAACTGCAGGGTGAATCCTACACTGCCTCCTCATCTCTCACCCCTTATCCTTGGAAAAAGAGCAGGACAATCTTTCCTAGCCCAGAACTAGATAAAGAAAGAGGATCAGCAGCCCAAAAAAAAGCAACATGAAAAAGGCATCTAGTGCTCCCCATTTTCATTGTAGTGTCAGTGTAACTGCATAATGAGAAAGGACTCTGTGATGTTTTGTGTGGTTATTGTAGCTGGAAGCGCTGAGCCTCTAAAGTCATAATTCACATGCACTGCAGTGTGGGAAGAGGCGGGGTGATGAGGCAACAGTTGTATATAGTTTAAGCACATTTAATACTGTAAATGGTCAGTATTTGCCTGCATTAAGAAAACGTCTGGTGTTTTCTTTCCTCACAAGGCACTTCATGTGTTTAATAACTTCATGATAATCTGCATGTAGTTCGACATGGCCTATACTAACCTTCAGTCTGACATAGACTCATTTTATCTATGAAACTTGGATGCAACCATTTTGTACCTATCCTCTAGTTCTGCTCTAGCATACATTCTAATACATTTACACTGCATCAACAGCAGAAATAAAAATGTGAAAAGTTTATATAGAATAAAAAAGGGCAAGAGAAAAATAGGGAAACTCTGAAAAGAACCTAACAAACATCCTGACATCATCTCAGAAATTAAAACAATTCACATATGAATAGGATTTGATTGACAGGAAGAGTTTAGTAAAGTCAGTTTGAGGACAGTAAAGTCAGCTCCTAAAGAATTAATTGCAGATACTAAAATTAGACGGTATAACCGTGACCTATTGGACCAATTCTTGTGAACAATTACATTTCAGAATTATAGTTCTTCTGTTTGTTTCCCAAGTCAAAATATGTGAATAACTACCAATTAAAAAGAATGTAATGAAGGTTCTTGATGTTTACAGTATGACAAACAATATGAAGAGATCTTTAATTTACAGTATGTGTGTGTGTGCTATCTTTTGTATTTGTCAGTTTTGCCAGCTGGAGAGTTTCTCTGCCAAATGCATGCCTGAGTAATCATTATCGTATCTGTTTTGAAAAGTGCTTTTGTTTTCTTACTTGTCAAACGTAACAAAAAACAGCCATATATAAACTTAACAGCAGATTAAATACCACTTTTAACAGAATATAAATGGTGAAGGCTGTTTTTATATAGGCTTTATTAAAAGTTTCTCTAGCTGGTAATCAAACACTTCATCTAGGCATTTCAGTTTTTACTTTAATCAAGTAAGTCTGATAGGAGCAGGGCACAGCATGCAATATTAAAAACATGAGTATTTAATTTATATTTTTTGTTATCATTATAATATTCAGAATATCACAGAGAGTCACTGGAGGGTTATTATATTACATAAGTAGCAACTCTCTCTCTGATCCTTGGCAGTCTGAAGTCTGATTCAAATGAAGTACTGTAGGTCATTAAATGGTAATAGATTAATCGGATGAGTAAGGTTATACAATATATCTGCAAACCAAATGGTCTCTTTTAGTTGATTAAGACATCCCAACACATATGATTTCCATTTTGCATGATTGTTTGTAGATAATATTTGTCTTTCCTGTTAGGGGTAGCTGTTTATATTTTTTGAATGATAAAATGCTTTTGCCTTTAACTTATTTCTTGTTGTGCCTTTGACATTTCCTAATTCCACCAACAGTAGATTTTTGTTTTCACTAATCAGGGGGCTTTTTACCTACATAATTCAATTCAATCTCATTAAAGTTTCTAACATTCTGTGGACTGTAGAATGCCAGATGTGTGACTAATTCTGCCAACATTAAAACTAATGAAATGCTCCATGGCAAAATGTACAAATATGCAGACATCAGGTATTTAGACCAATTCACATCTTTATATTTTGTTATGTTGCAATCTTAAGGTAAAGTTGTTTAAAATATTTTTTTGCCTCATCAAACAACACTCAATAATAATAAAGAGAAAAGTGCGTTTTAGGGATTTTTACAAAATTATTAAAAATAAAAAACTGGAATATTGACACAAGTGTTCAGACCCTTTGTTATGACACTTGAAATCTGGCTGAGGTGGAGCCTATTCTGCTGATCATTGCTGAGACACTTCTGAACCTTTTTTGGAGTATATCTATGGTCAATTTAAACACATGATTAGGAAAGACACACGCAAGTTTGTAGAAGGTCCCATAGTTAACAATGTATACTGTATCTGAGCAAAAAATAAGCCTTAAAGTTAAAGGAATTGCCTGCAGAGCTTAGAGACATGATTGTGTCAAGGCACAGATGTGGGGAAGGCTACAAAAAATCTTTTTTTGAGCAGCTGTGACTCCTAGAGATGTCTGACTGGCTAAAATAAGCAATTGAGGGAGAAGGGCCTATGCAAGAGAGGTGACAGAGAACCTGACTGTTATTCTGCCTGAGCTCCAGTCTGTGGAGACGGGAAAAACTTCCAGAGTGGCCAGACAGAACATTGAAACTTAGTCGTAGTTTGCAGAAAGGCACCTAAAGGACTCTCAAACTATAAGAAACAAAATTCTTTGGTCTGATGAAATGAAGATAGTTTCACCTCAATTCCAAGTGACACATCTGGAGGAAACCAGGCACTGTTCACCACCTGCATAATACCATTCCAACCCTGAGGCATAGTGGTGGCAGCATCATGCGGTGTGGTTGTTTTTCAAGGGGCAGGGACTTGGAAACTATTCAGGGTTGAGGAAAAGCTGAAGAGAGCAAAGTACAGAGTTATTGTTAATAAAAACTTCTTCCAGAGTGCTCTGGACCTCAGACTGGGCTACAAGATCACCTTCCAACAGGTCAATGACCCTAAGCATAAAGGAAACATAGGAGATGGTTAGGGACAACTCTGTGAATGTTCTTGAGTTGCCCACCCATATCCCAATCTTGAACCCAATCAAACTTCTATAGAAAGTCCTGAAATTAGGGGTCAATCAAAGGTCTCCAATCCACCTGACAATGTTTGAGAAGATCTGTAGACACAAGTGGTAAAATAAAATCCTCAAATCTAGGAGTGCAAATCCTGTTGTTTCAAACTGAAGAAGACTCCTTGCCAAAAGTAAAAGGTCTGAATACTTGTGCCAATGTAATACAGTACGTAAGTGATTTTTATTTATAACAAATTTTCAAAAATTTCTAAAATCCTGTTTTGACTTTTGTCATTCTGGGGTACTGAGTGTTGCTTGATGAGGGAAAAATTAATGTAAACGATTTTAGCACAAGGCCATAACATAAGAAAATGTCTAAGAAGTGAAGCGGTCTGAATACTTTCTGAAAGCACTGTATATGCTACCACAGAGATGCACTGCATTATGTAATTAGTTTAAATTTTGCAACTGGGTGCCGGGCTAGTAAGGTGGTATCATTGAAAACAGGAGCAAACTAGTGAGCAAGGTTTTCTTGAGGATTGTCTATGATTATGGTCTTTTTTTTTTTTTTTTATTTATTTATTTATTAATTTTATTACAATCAATACATAGCAATCAAGTTTTTACAAAAAAAAAAAAAATTATGCTAAGAACAGATCGATCCCCACCCTTGAGAGAGAGAGCAAGCCAAACGGTGTAAAATTTAAGGCTTTTAAAAATACCTAAATCAACAAATTCTCTGTGCTTTATAAAATCATTTCAAAATATTACTGATTAGATCCTGCCATGTTTTGAAAAAAGTCTGCACAGATCCTCTAACTGAGTATTTGATTTTTTCCAATTTTAAATAATATAACACATCAGTTTCCCACTGACTTAAAAGAGGAGAGTTTGGGTTCTTCCAGTTTATCAGAATAAGTCTGCGTGCCAACAGTGTAGTGAATGCAATCACAGTTTGTTTGTCTTTCTCCACTTTAAGACCCTCTGGAAGAACCCCAAACACAGCTGTTAATGGGTTAGGAGGGATTGTGAGTCCAAGACTGTCTGAGAGGTAATTAAAAATTTTTGTCCAGAATAATGTTAATTATGGTCTTTTGCCTTATTTTTTATGTTCAATTAAATTAAGCTTCTTTCATGGCACCCCAACAAATTGACATTCTCTGAACTTTTGTTTTACAAGGTACGGTTATTAAAAATATTCTCTAGAGTCAAACACGTCTGCTCCAAGAAATATCTTGCCTTTCATGCTATGTGATAGATAGAGTCTCTTGCTGGCTTTGGGCTTATTGAGCAGTAATGTGTTAACCTGCAGCACTGCTTTGTATAAGATGAAATTCTGTTTGCTCTAGTATGTTTTTTATGTGTTCTTAGGCATATGTTGTGTTAATCATTTCTAAAATATTTATATTGATTCCATCTTCTGGGTATGTTTGAGAATACTCTGTGTACTTGGCTGCTGTAGCTTGTTTCTTTTTCTCTTGTTTTCAGCTGATTTAGTCATATCATTGTTGAGTAATACCTACTTGATTTCTTTCTTGTATTTATTTTTATGAATAATTGTGTCTGTCCTCACAAACATGTCACCAAGTTTGAAGGACATTTTGTAGTGTCTCTCCATTGTGATATTTACTTTTTCATGTTGTAACCTGGCACTGACATCATTTCAAAGTCATCTTGAACTGCACGTGATTGAACTTTGCAGTTAGTTTAACTCTATTATGGGGGATCAGTTTTTGGTCCTGCTGTAATCGGGCTGCAAAGCTATCTTAAACTACACAGGATTCAACTTTGCATGTTTTTTTAACTTTGCTTCTAGATTTGTGTGTTCAAAATGCTTGTTCCTCTAACCAGTTTATATATCTAAATGGTTAGCTCCTCAGAGTAACCCACATCTGTAGTGTAGACTACTGATATTCTTTTTCTCTTTCCTCAGCATTTACGTACTTGTTGAGGAGTGTGCAAATGTCTGACCACTGCTATGCCAACAATAAATTCCTTAACGTAGCATCCTCATGAACTACTGAAGTTGGATAGGCACTTCCACATTAGTCTGTGCTGGTTTTTCTCTGATTTGGAAAACTGTATTTTTTACATGGTTAGCCATGTACTGGAGGAGATATGACATCACCAAGAGTAACATAACCTCTTTTTGGTTGAGTGCATGCTTGTTCATTGTGATGCTATGCAGACCTTGCCATTCAACGCCTGACTGCAGAGACTATTTCTAGATGAAGTATCCAGTGAAATCTGAAACTTGCGCTGTTAAATTTTTCAAATGCTTTATAATAAAACAGTGCTTGTCCATGATTTTGATATACAGTAGATAAGAAATAGCATTTTTTTATATCTAGCTAAAACTTGGCAGCATTTTAATAATTGTTATTATCCTAACCAAGCAACTCCCCTAGGATTTACTTATTTCTGAGAACTACAACTCTGGGCAGAGTAATAACAACAACCACAGCATTTATTTATTTAGCATTTTCATACAAGCAAAGTAGCCCAAAGTGCTTTACAACATGTCAAAGAGAAAGTTACAAGAAAAGAAAAACAAATAAGATTAAACAAGAATATTAAAGTATAAGTAAGAAAGAAAACAAATCTATGCATCTATCTTATGAAGCAGATATATAACTAGTAGAATGTTAGTGTCTTTATACTGTATACAGTATCATAATATAAGTCCCTAAACATGAGTCTGGTGATAAGATCAAATGGCTGTGAGGACTACAAAAAAAAAAAACCTCTAGTTATCCTGGAGAAAAAGAGAAAATCTACAGGGGTTCCAAAGCCAAAATACCGCCCAGGCCCCACTGGGTATTCTACCTAACATAAATGTTCTTAAGCCGTTCCTCTTTGCTTCCATGCTTCATATAAAAGGATTTGATGAAGCTGGTCCTGTGGACAGCTGGGGCACCCACCTTCATTCCAGCATCACAGGGGCATTGATCAGGTGGTGGTGGTCCATAATGCAGAGCAGAGAAAAGTAGAGATTAATAAAGTTTGCAAATCCATGAAGAATATGATATTTCTATTACTTTATGATCTATTAGGATTACAACTAAACTATAGCTATGAAAAAGGCAAATTAAGGGTGGTACAGTGGTGCAGTGGGTAGCGCTGCTGCCTTGCAGTTAGGAGACCAAGGTTCGCTTCCTAGGTCCTCCCTGCGTGGAGTTTGCATGTTCTCTTCGTGTCTGAGTGGGTTTCCTCCGGGTGCATTGGCGATTCTAAATTGTCCTTGGTTTGTGTGTATGCCCTGTGGTGGGATGGCGCCCTCCCTAGGGTTTGTTTCCTGTGTTGGCTGGGATTGGCTCCAGTAGACCCCCGTGACCCTGTAGTTAGGATATGGATGGATGGAAGGCAAGTTAAAGCAATGTGTTTTTAGCAATTTTTTAAGATGTTCCATAATCTTACCCGGGTGAGTTTGTCAAACTTTAGATGCATAACAGCAAAAGGCCACCTCACAACTTCTTTTAAGTTTGGCTTTTGGAATTATAAGCAGACCACCATTAGGAGATCTAGGTTATGATTTGGAGCGTAGCGAGACATGCATTCCAAAATATAGGAAGGGGGAAGATTATTTAAGGCTTTATGCACCAGTATTAGTATTTTATAGTCAATTCTAAATAACACAGGCAACCAAAGTAACAACTCTAAAACTGGTGAAATGTACCCAGATTGTAGTGCATTCTGCACTAATTACAACGGATTGATGTTTTTCTTAGGTAGTCCTGTTAGAAGTGCATTACAGTAATCTAGTTGACTTTAAACAAAAGCATTAATTAATATTTCAGCATATTGTAATGTTATAAGAGATCTAACTTATTATAAGAGGTATAATGGGACTGCTGTTATTCACAGGGCTTATAAGGAGAGAAGCTAATCAATTTTGACTCTTCTTTCTGGTTTGAATACCTTGTTATTCATCTGAAAGTCTTCCAGACTTTTACAAATATTGAAATATATTATTCCCCTGAGTTTCATATTAAGTTTATTGTTGAATTGTGAACTTTTCAGCTGTGGAGGACTGCCGGCTTCCCATGCCGGTCCGCACCCCCAGGCCAACAGGAGGAGCTCTCCCGACAGCAGGATCGTGCCTCGAGGTCCAGCAGGGCCTTATGGACTTTGTAGTGTTTATACACAGCCCTGCTGGATACCTTGGGGACCACCAGGAGTCGCTGTGGGGGGGCTTATGGGCCCTGTGATGCCGTATGACCCGGGAGTACGTCACGGTCACATGACAGGAAGAAATGTCGTGCTCCCGGGTTGAATAAAAGGACTGATTGCCCTGACCCGGAAGGAATTAGGAACTATGGACTGATGGGACAGAAACACCTCCGGGTCAGGGGCTATAAAAGGACGGTGCCTCAGTCCAGACACTGAGCTGTGCTGGGTGGGAGAGGAGCAAAGTGTCTGGGCGAGGAGGAGTGTTTATTGTGTTGGAGTTTGTTTAAAATAGTTTATGAGTAGTGTGGAAGGTGCTTTGTGCACGGTGAAAAACAATAAAAGGTCTTGGACTTTTACCTGGTGTTTGGAGTCATCCCTGAGGGTTCAAGGGAGCACTAGCGCCCCCTACTGCCACACAGCTTAGTTTGTGCCTTACTTGCAAGTGTTTTGGTGATTTTAATATTTGTGTGGATTCTTATATCTGTCCTCTTGCTTCCTAATTTTGGTCTGTATTAAATTCTCATGGTTTAACACAACATATCACCTTCTCCACTCATGCTAAAGTGCATACAATTGATTTGGTTTGGTTTGCTTCTTGCAGCTTAACTCACTTATCTACTTCACTCTGATCAGACATAGTGTCAATACAAGAGTACCTAACTTTGCATGACCTTTTGCTTTTGTTTCTGCTTCACCCCAGGTCATTCCCAGCTCTTTCAATTCTCTCCCTCTACAGTTCTTTGCCAGTTAATTTTGGTCTGCCTTTTGGCCTCTGACACTGCAGTCCCTATCAGGAGAGTACTTTTTGTGATGGCCATTTCTGGTATCCTTAACACGTGCCCTAGCTTTCTCAGGCATTTGGGCTGTATATTTGAATGATAAATGTAGAGTTTGTAAGATCTTCTATTCTGGCTTGGCCCCATTGTTGAATATTGGTTATACAACAACAACAACATTTATTTATGTAGCACATTTTCATACAAAAATATCTAGCTCAAAGTGCTTTACATAATGAAGAATAGAAAAATAAAAGACACAGTAAGAAAATAAAATAAGTCAACATTAATTAACATAGAATAAGAGTAAGGTCCGATGGCCAGAGTGGACAGAAAAAACAAAAAAAAAAAACTCCAGACGGCTGGAGAAAAAAATAAAATCAGCAGGGATTCCAGACCATGAGACCGCCCAGTCCCCTCTGGGCAATCTACCTAACATAAATGAATCAGTCCTCTTTGTATTTAGGGTTCTCACGGAAGGACTCGATGATGATGGTCACGTAGACTTCTGGCTTTTAGTCCATCAATGTTGGAGCATCATGATGCTTTGAGTAGGTGGTGGTGGCCACAAAGAAACCGGAAAAAGAAACAGAAGAGAGAGAAGGGGTCAGTACGGATTTTAGAGCCACCATGAATAATTATTATGATTAATTGAACATACAGAGTATCAGGATTAAGTTAAAGTGAAGTTATGAGAAGGCCATGTTAAAGTAATGTGTTTTCAGCAGTTTTTTAAAGTGCTCTACTGTATTTGCCTGGCGGATTCCTATTGGCAGGCTATTCCAGATTTTAGGTGCATAACAGCAGAAGGCCGCCTCACCACTTCTTTTAAGTTTAGCTTTTGGAATTGCAAGGAGACACTCATTTGAGGATCTAAGGTTACGATTTGGAATATAGGGTGTCAGACATTCCGATATATAAGATGAAGCGAGATTATTTAAGGCTTTATAAACCATAAGCAGAATTTTAAAGTCAATTCTGAAAGACACAGGTAACCAGTATAGTGACATCAAAACTGGAGAAATGTGTTCAGATTTTCTTTTCCTAGTTAGGATTCTAGCAGCTGCATTCTGCACTCGTTGCAAATGATTTATGTCTTTTTTGGGTAGTCCTGAGAGGAGTGCGTTACAGTAATCTAGGCGATTGAAAACAAAAGCGTGAATTAATTTCTCAGCATCTTTCAATGATATAAGAGGTCTAACTTCTGCTATGTTTCTTAAGTGAAAAAATCCTAGTGGTCTGATGAATATGCGATTTAAAATTCAGGTTACAGTCAACAGTTACCCCTAAGTTTTTTACTTCTGTCTTAACTTTTAATCCTAATGCATCAAGTTTATTTTTGATAACCTCATTGAATCCATTATTGCCAATCACTAAAATTTCAGCTTTCTCTTTATTTAGCTTGAGAAAATTACTATTCATCCATTCAGAAATACCAGTAAGACATTGTGTTAGTGAATCGAGAGAGTCAGTGTCATCAGGTGCTATTGATAAGTACAGCTGTGTGTCATCAGCATAGCTGTGATAGATCACATTGTAACCTGAGATAATCTGACCTACCGGAAGCATGTAGATTGAGAAGAGCAGCTGACCCAGGATAGAGTCTTGTGGAACACCATATCGGATATTATGTGTCTTTGAGTTGTGATTACCACAACTAACAAAGATTTTTCTCCCTGCCAGGTAGGATTCAAACCAATTTAAGACGCTGCCAGAGAGGCCCACCCATTGACTAAGGCGATTTTTAAAAATATTGTGATCAATGGTGTCAAATGCGGCACTCAGATCGAGGAGGATGAGAACAGATAAATGACCTCTGTCTGCATTTACCCGCAAGTCATTTACTACTTTAACGAGTGCAGTTTCTGTGCTGTGATTTGTTCTAAAACCTGATTGAAATTTATCAAGAATAGCATGTTTATTGAGGTGGTCATTTAACTGCATAATGACTGCCTTCTCTAGAATTTTACTTAAGAAGGGCAGGTTAGAGATGGGTCTAAAATTTTCAAAAGCAGAGGGTCAAGATTATTTTTCTTGAGTAGGGGTTTAACTACAGCAGTCTTAAGACAGTCTGGGAAGACCCCCGTATTTAATGACGAATTTGCTATGTAAAGAATATTATCAATTAGCATGCCTGATACTTCCTTGAAAAACCTTGTTGGTATTGGGTCAAGGGCAAAAGTGGAGGGTTTCAGTTGAGAAGTATTCTATGTAAATCAGGTAAATCTATCCTGGTGAAAGAATTTAATTTGTTTATAACGGAGTACTGGGGCTTAGGAGGTTGCGCAGTGTTGGGGAGATGTACTATGTTATTTCTAATACTCCAACATTCACTCCCTTTGACATTGGTATTATAGATTCTGAGTTTTGTCTTGTGGCTGTGCTACTTCAAATTCCAGGTGGATCTTAACTGATAATTGTGAATGCTAATCTTACTTTAGCTAGAATGCTCTGAATGTGCATCTTGTTAGAGTCCTGGATGCTGAATACTGCGCCCAAGTAAATAAGCTGTCTACTCATTCAGTTTCAGCACCATCAGCGATGGCTTTGGTGTTCAGTGTAGTATTAAGTTGCATGTGCTACGTCTTATTCATGTTGATCTGGAGTTCAGTTTAATTTGCATAATTCATTTACATATCTTCTTCTGCATGTAATCTTGCATAGATGAAAGATGTAGCACAGACTGACATTGGCCATTTTGCTATGCCTTATAACACAAGACACTGCTAAAAAGCAAAATGCCTCACACTCTTAATTGCAGTAAGAGTGTCAGTTTTCTCTCAGCAGGGCCTCTTTGGAGTGCAGCCTCTGGGCCTTATCTGATAAAATGAACAATCATGAAATGAAAGACATTGTAGAAATAAGACATCTTGTCCTAAAAGCAAAGGAAGGTAAACATTATGCATGTCAGAAGGTCCCATAGCTAAACATATTCACTATATAGCTCAATGAGATAAGGAAATCCTTAAAACCAGAAAGTACACAACCTCCTTTAAAAGGTAAACCTAAAAGCCTAATGCAAAAACAATCACAATAATAGAAGTGACTGCACACAGTTAAGGCCCAGACTGGAATGATCTCTTTTACTCTGAAGGTCAACCTTATGCTGGACTGGATGAGTGGAAGGCTTGTCCATATTGGAGTTAGACTAGAGCACCATTAGTCCAAGCATTACTACCACTATCGGTTTGCAACCACTAGAAGATGGTTGCTGTTCACATGTTCCTCTATATACCTAAGTCTCCAGCAATGATCGCCTCCATTTATCATTGATAATAATGGCATGATTAATCTGACTTACATCCTGACTATGTGGTAAAAACCTTTTAAGGGTATCCTTTTGGTTAAATGTGGTTCCTCCTATTAGCAGTCCACTAGTTAGGCACAGGTTTACCAGTCTCTCTGCATTTTCATTCATAACACCATGTCCGTCATAACCCATAGCTCTTCCATAGTCACTGTTGTCATTTCTCACCTTCACATTGTTATCTTCTGTGTTTCATGTTGTTCTGTGGATCTAAGCCGGTAGGGCTTCATAATAGGCATCTTTTTTTTTTACTTCTGCATCATTTATGGTTGTGTTACATTGAATAATGGTTGTTTTAATGAATCTGGAGTAAAAATGTGTCATTATTAGCCTCTAATTGATTGACTATGAACACTCCTTCTGTATGATGGCCATATCTCTGCTAGAATAGATTATATTATACACCTGTGTTACAATCTACGGATCCAGTCTATATGCATTTGCTGATATCATGAATCAGGTGTCACTGCATCTCCTTGATGACTTATGCAATTTTTGAGACCTATTCCATGTTGTAGTTCTGATGGTTTTCTTTGGGTTCAGGAGTTTTCTGGTCCATGCCTAAGGCTTCCCAGAGTCGTTTTTCACCCTGTACAATTGCCTCTTTTATGACCCATCATCCACAGTGCACCAGTAGAATTTTAGTCTCTTGCCTTGATTTGCGTAATGGTAATTGTTTTACCAGGTCGGGTCACTGGCCTCATGCTGAAACCCTAACCTGTAGAGGTTTGCTCCATTTTAATTTTCCTCACCCTCCCCTACTCGAAACTGTCTTTTCTTTAGGAATTACAGGCACCGTTTATTGATCATCTTAACCTTATCTAACTAACAGATTCAGGTTTATTCATCTGAAAAATTATAGATTACATTCCTCCCCTTATTACCCATGGTGGTCCTAAGGGGTTAGTATTAAGTCCTTCGTTTTTCATTGTTTTTCTTTCTCTGTGGTCTATCAGGCATCATTATTGTGTCAGCTTTCATTGTTTTCCAAATGATACCAAACAATACATTTCTACTAAACCCCCTAAAGCACTTCCTCCCTCTTTTTAATTTGTTTTCAATATATTATAACTTAGATGACACTCCACTGCCAGTTCAGCAGCAGAATACCTACAATGTTTCCTCATTGGCTAAAAATATCCACTGTATTAAAATCTGATATTGTTAATATCTGTATTGATGGTTCAACAATACAATTTTATAAATAGGTATAAGATTCAAGTGTGACTCTTGACAGTTCTCTTTTTTAATCACATATTTATTCTGTATTTTGGGTTTCTTATTATCATCCTCACAAAGTTTCTCAATTATTTTTCTGTTTATCTTGTGGCTCAATTGAAATATTCATTCATTCATTTGTTAGTTTAAGAACAGATAATTGTAGGGCTGTTTTGTTTCATATTCCTAACAAGCTGGTAAACAGGCTTTAGCTACTTTAGAATATGCCAGTGCCTTTACTTAAGCTAATGACCATATTTCCCCTATCCTTTACAGACTGTATTGGCTACCAGTTAAATATCGGATCAAGATTCTGCTAATTATATACAAAGAACTCCATAATTTGGTGCTGGCTTATTTAATTATTTTTTATTTTCTTAAGAATTATATCTCTCATCCCTTGCTCCATTCCTTTTATTCCGTGCTTCTGATCCTAATGACTTCATTAGTTACTGTCCAATTTCAATTCTTACTTTATTAGGTAAAATTGTTAGATATTTCTAAAGGATTACATCTCTTCTCACTCATTCTGTTCTTCTGATACTTCAGAACTATCATTTTATTATACTTACAGTACTAATAAAAAGTACTGGATACAAAAATATTTTATTTTCATTTTATTGTTATAAAAATGACATATCATAGTGGATATAATTTGGTTTTTTTAACACTAATCAACATAAAAGACACTTTAATGTCAATGTGAAAACAGATCTCTACAAAGTAGTAAAAATGAAGTATAAAAAATAAAAATCAGAAAAGACTTGATCACATAAGCGTTCAAGGCTTAGGTTCATATCTAATAGATGCACCTTTGGCAGCCATTATAGCCTTGAGTTTGTGTGCACAGGTCTGTATCAGCTTTGGACATCTGGACACCATAGTTTTTTTTCCCAATTTCTTCTTTGCAAAACAACTTAATCTCTGCCAGGTTGAGTGAATGGTCATTTTCAAGCTCAGCCACAAATTCTCAATTGGACTGAGATTTGGACTCCGACTTGACTACTTCAGAACATTACTGTTATTGTTTTAAGCTATTCCTTTGTAGCTTTGGCTTTATGCTTTGGGTTGTTGCAGCATACCATCATGTGTTTTTTATAATGTGCAGTGTTTGGCTTATACCAAGAATGGTATCGAGCCTGATGGCCAAAAGATCAATTTTGGTCTCATCAGATGATAACCTTCTTCTGGCTGACTTCAATGTCTCCCATGTGACTTCTGCCAAACTCATTGTGTGTGTTTTTTAACAGTGGCATTCTCTTTACCACATTCCCTTAAATTTACAAGTGGTGAAGCGCCCCACAACCTTGTGCTTTTCAGTCACCTTTTCATGGAGTAGCTTGGAATGTTAGTTTGCTCTTCATTGTGTAGGTTAGGCCAACATATTGACTCATTGCAAGTTAGACTTCACAGATAAGACGCATTTATACTACAATCACTTGAAACCCCTTGACTACAGACAGGCGATCTCAGTTGAACTAATTATGTGAGCAATTAACTGCACAAGTAAAGGTTTAGGTGTGTCACAATAAAGAGGACTAATACTTATGTGATAAATTATATATTTTTTATTTGTAATTAATTTAGACCAACTTTGCAGACGTGTTTTAAGATTAGATTGTTGATAAGTATCAAACAAGCCAAATGAAGTCAATTAGGTTTAGATATATTAGAATTAGATAAAGATGGATTAAAATCTATTACATTAGATTTAGATATAAATCCATTAGATATTACAGATTAATATTAAATTATAAAAACTTCCAAGAGGGTGGATATATTTTTTAGGTACTGAAGCTTTTCCTATGTCTTAGACTTTTTATGTTATGTCTATGGTATTTTTAGGTTGTTTTATGAATTTTGTATTGTATGTAATATTTGATATGTTGTTTCATTCTTTGTAATGTGTTCTCAAGTGTTTTGAAAGATGATGTTAAAGACATGAATTTCCAGTGAAGACCAAATGCCCCCAACTCATTTTGTTCCAGTGCTGAGCGTGGGAATATATTTTTGAAGAACCAAGTGCAAATGTTTTAGTGTAAATGCTGCCGGAATGTGGTTGTTAAAAAATATCTTCATGCACTTTTTAATATAGAATATTTCCATCTGTCACAAGTTGAGGGCAACAGAATAATTTAAAAAGCAGCTCTAAACTGTTCCAGTAATTCCAAATGTAAATCTTTGTAAAAGGGTGTTCTTCAATGGCCTGGTGCCCAGGGGTGCTAGAATAGGTACTAGCCCTCCATAACACTAAACTGTATAAGCATGTTAGAAAAATGGATGGACAATAGTTATTAGCGAGAGCTACACTATTTCTTACTTTTATCCTCCGACTTTTCCAAATCTTGTGTTATACCTATTTTTTAATACAGCATGAAACATGGAGATGGTGGAAGAGCACATCCCAGGGGTTTTACTAATAGCCATATCATCTAGTTTTAGACTTGATCAAAGTACAGCACAGGAAAATTATGGAGTTATAAGAACCAAAGTGAAGTCAAGAGTACAAAATATATGGATCAAAGTAATACAGTATTAAATGGTGCAAATTATTAAACAAATAATAAACATTATTAAAAAACTAAATCAAAACACACTAAGAAAAACCACAACTCAAAAATCCACAATGCAATACACCAATAATGTGTATACAGTATGTTAGCTCATTACAGGTGATAACATAAGAAAACAAATTAATGCTAAAATATGACACAACCAGTAACAACAGTTACTCTTCACCAAAGCACAACTTTTTGTTTGGTTTGCTGTCTCTCATATCCATAAATTTACAGTTACCAGAAATGGATGAAGCCATATTAGCCAAGATAAATTTAATGACAAACAAAGCCATCAAATTATGCTATTATGCAGAGACATACAGAAGCTTGTATTAGTCAGTATCACTATAAATAGCTCTAAACAGGAACGTGTAAGGTTGGAAATGTTTCCAAATAGAATATGTAGTACACAAAATGAGTTACTGCTAGTACTTTAATTTACTTCTCAGTTTCTTGGCAGTGAAAATAGGATCCTGTCATCCATATGAAACAGCATATGAAATAAAAATTAATTACAAACTAAAAAGGTAAGTCTGACATTCTTTTTATACCTACAAAGGCATTTTGCACATATTATTTAACTGTAACACGTTCTGACAACTCTGGCGTTGGAAAGTCTTGTGCATTACAGATAGCTTTCGAACTAAACTATTAGGACAATCACAGAACAGTACGGGCAGGACAGTTACACTGGGGCTCATTCTAAAGGAGGGGCCAAAGAAATCACATGGTGGCCTCCAAAAGCCCATTTGCTTACATACTGTACATACATACCTAGTCAAAATCACAATAAGAAGGTTAAAGATATTATTATTACCACAGAACTACCCTTAACTACTAATTTTTTATGTAGCCTATATGCATGGCACATTGCATTAATAGTTCTGTGTTGCAACTTTAAAGGAATACTCCACCTAAAAATAGATATTTTTAAATAAGTTATTTACCCCATGTAGTTTGTAGTATTGACCAAGAAAAAATTTATCAAGTGTTTTCATGCAGAACGGAAATAAGTGTTTCATTGAATACAATACAGTGGTGACCAGTGTTGAACAATTTTGTCACATAATTCACATATCGGGTAATCTAGTTTTATTTTTGCAAGGTCACAATCATATTTATTCTTACTAAAATATTGATAAATAAATGACCTTCGAAAAATGCCCTCATACAGTAACACAGAACTCATGCAGACACACACGAGCATCTGAATTGAAGATCTGCACCCCTGCCCTATTAATTGGTCACACGTCCAGCCTAATAATAGTTTATTCATTGGCTAACACTGCATTTCGTGTGAATCAACAGTGCAAAGTTCACTGAGAAACTACAGATTAAAAGTTAAAGAAAGTGAGTGAAAACATTATCAGAAAAAGAATTTGCCTTGGACTTGTTCATACCTGAGATGCTTCAACAAGCAAAGGCCAATTCACAAGCGGAGTTTCACAGCCTGTTATTAAATAATCCTGAGGTACTCCCGTTGTGTATATGACTGTAAATCCACAACTCAAACATCCATTTGTGTCTGAGCTCTGTTGTGCTCTGTTTCACTTAATGGGAGAAGTTTTGGAAAGAGACTTACTTAATAGTTTGAGATGTTGTGAGCATATGATTGAATTACTTGACAAGTGGATTATGGGCAACAAGTACTGTAAGATTTTTTCTTCGATGCTTTGATATTTTTTCCTGTTGTCTAACTTTGATCATTGTAGACTTGTATTCTGTCAGATGTTTTGTTTTTTTATCCCTGTTTCTCCACAATCATTACAAAGTACATGGAGTAAGTAACATATAAAAAAATTTAAAAATTTATTTTTACATGGAGTATATCTTTAAAGGCTTTAACATAAACTCTCTAAAACATCATATTGACTTTGAAAATGTCAGATAACAGCACACTGTATATATTTTGTATCATATTACAATGCAAGGGTTCTTAGAAAATCTGAAGCCTATAGTATTTAGTTTGCCAGTAATCCTTCTATATAAAAGCGGTCGGGATTGACCTTCCGTTCCATGAGTGCTACGCAGGCATGGAGTTTCTCACACGCCCTGTTCATTTTGCAATGCACGATGGGATTTGTAGTTTCGTTTTTCCAGGTAAAAGATGATTTTCTACTCCAGACTGTGCAATATCTTCTTCTTCTTTCTTACTATATAAAAGCGGTCGGGATTGTACTTCCGTCTCGTGAGTGGAAAGCGTAGCGGTATTCCGCTTATCACAGACTTACTACTTACAGCTTGCGGTACAAAGCGACATGATGTGAACAGAGTTCTGGTGCTCCCATCGTTCCCTTGCTTTTGTGCGCAATGCGCTGGAAAAATAGACAAAATTATGTCTCTGGAAATAATTAATTTTGATGGAGTACAAATGCCTCACCGCGTAGTAAATATCAGGGGTGTTCAAAAGGGCGACCTCAATATAGAAAAAAAGTTAAAATTTCATCACAAAAATAACAGAAACTACGAGTATTAAAGTACAGTAATCCCTCCTCAATCGCGGGGGATGCATTTCAGAACCCTCCGCGATAGATGAAAATCCGCGAAGTAGAAACCAAATGTATGTATGGTTATTTTAATATATTTTAAGCCCTTATAAACTCACTCACACTGTTAACATTATTAGAGCCCTATAGACATGAAATAACACCCTTTAGTCAAAAGTTTAAACTGTGCTCCATGACAAGACAGATATCTTCTTTCTTCTTTCTCACAACTAAAAGAATGCAAATATATCTTCTCTTCAAAGGTGTGCCCGCATCAGGAGCAGAGAATTTCAGAGTGAGAGAGAGAGAGAGAGAGAGCGCTCGCAAAAAAAAGCCAACAATCAAAAAATCAATACGTGTGCTTTTAAGTATTCCGAAGCACCGTAATAAAGCGGCATTTTTTAGAGGAGCGTCAGTATCTTCTAAGCAAACAGCCTCTGTGCAAACAGCCCCTCTGCTCACACCCCCTCCGTTAGGCGCAGAGAATGTCAGAGAGGGTGAAATAGAGGCAGAGACAAGCAAACAATCAAGCACCGTGCGAGATGCATATCTTATATCATTGAGGAGTTTTAGTTAATATGTAATACATGCTCTGATTGGGTAGCTTCTAAGCCATCTGCCAATAGCGTCCCTTGTATGAAATCAACTGGGCAAACAAACTGAGGAAGCATGTACCATAAATTAAAAGACCCATTGTCCGCAGAAATCCGCGAACCAGCGAAAAATTTGTGATATATATTTAGATATGCTTACATTTAAAATCCTTGATAGAGTGAATCCGCGAAAGTCGAAGCGCGATATAGCGAGGGAATACTGTAATAGTGCTCAAATGCAATATAACTAAATTAATGAGTTTGTATAAAATATCTTAAAAGGTGTGTCAGCCTAGTATGTAATATGACAACTAGAACATGTTTATGAGTTCCAAAAAGGAAAACATAATTTAGTCTTTTTTTCACCACTATAAACTTTCTATAGCTGGCCACACTGCTAAGTCATTGGCAAAATACAAAATACCAGTGGTAATTACATAGGCCAAAGAGATGTTCGGTTACAATGAATTCAACAGCAGAGCTCATAAGTAGAGAGACAAACATAAGCAAATGAAGGGAAGAAACACAATTACGAAGGTGGATGTTTTCTAAAACAGAAGAAAATTTCTGGCTTCATTTTTTAATTGTCATGAAAACATAATTGATTTAAAGCATATATGTAGTTTCCAAGATATTACAGCAGTTGAAGATGTTGGTATCCAGCAGTCAGTAAATTTAGCTAACAATATAGTTAAAGTCTTGTCTGATTTTTAAGAAGACTTTAACAGGCTATACAGATGTAAATATTTTTAATAAAACATATTAGCTACTGTAGTAGAAGGGGTCTTCTTGTTTTTACTAGGGTCTAATTATTCTCATGATTGAAAGCCCTATACTTGCTCTTGACTTACTTTGTGGCAGTACATAAGGTGTGACATAGAGGAGTGGGACTAAGTGGGTCAAAGTTTCCCCATTATGAAAATGAGGTGTTATAGAAGTCTGGCCCATAAGGACTGTTAAGATTCAGAGTTGCAAGACACAAAGTGATGCTTAAGGTAGAACAACTGTAGCTTTGTAGCTCTGTTGCCTAATTTCCCTGTAGCCAAAGGAAACCAATAATAAGTAAGTTTTAGTTATTATACAGCCAATCCAAAAGTACTTCTGGTTTATGTCATTGTAGAAATGTGGTCTCAATAATTTGTTTTCGAATGAGTAATTTTGTTGAATGTTAGCATTTGAGAAAACACCAGGATATGAGTAAGGAGAGAAAAATAATAGCATTTAAAGCATTAGGTGACAAATAACCAGCAAGGAGGGGAAATTCAAAAGGGGAGGTCAAAGAAGAAGAAGAATTAAAAAGTTCAACCACTCTTTTAAACTTAACTGTTAAAGCAAAGGCTGTGAACTGATGAAATTTATGTGGCACTAACACTTTAAAAAGAGATTATCTAAAGGAAAAGGAAGGACACAGCTAGTAAGTGTAAGGCGGAAAGTGGAAATTCATCTGAATAAAACAGCAAGAGAACTTTTAACTTGCTATTCTGAGCAAAGTGCAAAATCACAGGAGTAGACTTTTTGGGACACCTATGAACCATAAATATAGCGTTGAACTACTGATAAGTAACCTGGAGCATACAATTAAACAACCAGAAGAGATACCAGCGGGTAATGTACTGCTGACTAGAAAAGACATCAGGAGGATCAGAAGATAGACTAAGCAAAAATCATTTCTCAAAGGACAAGCCAAGGCCAAAACCAAAAGATTTAATGTCTCTCTAATCAAAAATGTGATCAAAAAATGTAGTCAAAAGAAATGCTAAGTAGTAAAGTCAAGAGACACTAAAATACTACTAAACGCCACAAAAACTATTTGTTGCTGTCTTAAAACTTGGGAAATGAGAGATCTTTTATATCATTTCACAAGTGCTATCACAGGTCACAACTTCCCATTGTCACCTGGTAGCAAAAGGCATCGCACCCACAAAACAGCTTGACCCAAAATGGCAGCTTTCATAAGGGAAACAAAATGTGATGCTCTTAAGACTTCAGGTATTTTAACAAAACGAGAATTACTCCAAATTTCAAAAACCATTACAGAAATGGATTCCACATATTCTGAAACATCTACAAAGAAGAAGACAAAACAAAAATATGTGGACTAATGGCAGAGACATTTTTAAGAAGTTCATATTCATGGCAGGTAGGTATTTATTGTACAAAATGAAGTCAGCAAAGTGTCATTTTAATGCATACATACCCTAATCTCAAAACATGACAGGTGAGAGGCCTTTCAGCATATGCAAACAACAGAAGTGAAAGGTATTGAAGCAATAATGGTAGGACATTATAACATTCTAATAGAAAGTAACAAGCAAGGTTTAGCCAAAACATCTACGCAGCTACAAGATAATGAGTTAGTGACAGAATACAGGAAGACTTTGAAAGAAACAAAATGATGTAAATGGCAAAGAACAAAAAGAAAAAATATTCCAGAATGGGTTTTATAGTACAGCAGAAACTACAAATATGGCATTTGCAACTCATTATTTATCTTCAGACAACATAATGATTATGTTTCAAATAGAAAGAAAAATGGGGGGAAAAAGAAAAACAATTTTTCTACAAGTTGTATTTGAGAAGGTTAAAAGATAATATGATATGTAAAAAAGAGTGAAGACCCTTTTAATGAGCAGGGTACCATATGAAGGAGTGACAGTCCTTCTTTCCAAAAGTAGAAAAAAGAAAATGGCAAGAAGAAAAAAGAGAAACATCAAATTAATAAGATTATAGACAAAATGAACTGTGACAATAGGAGGTGGACGAAAATGTGATTAAAAGTAGAGTGAAAGAAATAGAAGTTGGAGCAGTGGTAACACTACTGCCTTGCCATAAGAAGGCCTGGGTTTACATCCTGGATCCTCCCTGCGTGAAACTTTCATGTTCTTCCCGTGTCTGCGTGGGTTTCCTTCCACAGTCCAAAAGTTAGATACTGGTTAGGTAGATTGGCATTTCCTAAATTGACCCTAGTGTGTGGTTGGGGTTTGTGTGTGGATGTGTGTGCTTGCCCTGCGATGCTAGCTGAGATAGGATCCAGCCGACCCCCACGACCATGTTCTGGACCAAGAGGATTATAAAATGACTGACAGACTAAAAGAAATAGACGAAAGCAAAAAAGCTGTTGTTTGTTCTTTAAAAATTAAAATAATAAGGAATGAACAATAAAGAGTTTGAAAGATAATGAAAGAAATGTCAGATAAGTACCAGGGTTATTGTGAGCAACTTCTATAAAAAATGTAATCAAGGAGGAAGAGGAGTTAGAACTACAGTAAATGGTGAAATAAATAAAAGGAAGTGTTAATGAAGAACAACAAACAAGTTTAGTAAAATATATAACTGTGAATGAAATAGAAAAGGCTATTAAAATGTGAATAAAACTGAAAAGACCAGGGTTGAATGGAATTCCTTACATTTTAAGAAATGAAAACATTATTTGTTGGCAATTAATAAAAGAGAATAATAACACAAGGAAAGAGGGAATTAATACTTATTCCTAAAAAAAGTGAAAAGTAATAACATTCCTGACTGCTGACCTATTGCTCTTTTTTATCAAGACAACGTACACTAATGATACTTTAGTAAACACCATGAAAAATGCCACAAAAGAAATAATAGAATGAGACCAAGGCTATAGATAATTTATTAGTTTATTGTGAGACTTTAATAAATTTGCAGAAGACCAAAATGGACAAATGTTCATTGTAAATCTTTATTTGAAAGAAAAACCTAATAAAATTGTTCACCCATATTTGTTAAGTTTTAATTAGGTATTTACTGTGACAGACACTCTATTCTATTAAATATGGCTGAATATTGTGTTATTTCTGATACATACACTAAAATATGGCTAGGTATGTATAGGGTAACTAAACATCCCAAATTTTATCATACAGTCTTGTATACTGGCCCTCATTTTAAGATGACCCAACTTATTCTTATTATTTGTCCCATATTTTAGAGTTGACTGATTTCTTACTGCAGCATCTTATTCAAACATTGTATGGTACACATTATTGCCACATCTGATTTGAGGCTTTATTGGGACTCCTACTAATTCTAGGAGTTTTCACCCATTTAAACACAATATGAGAGAAAGCTATGATTGTGTTTTAAATTTGGCATTATTGCAGAAAATTTGAAAATATGAAAAAATTATTACATATAAGAATCACTAAAAGCCACCCAAACCTACACCTAAGTTATAATAAAGTCTGTGCTACATTTAGGATTACCAAAAATTATTCTTAAAGTGATAAATACAAACAAAAAATGAATTATTTTTTAAAACTTCCCTGTGACAATTTTACACTTGGAGAGTTTTTATAATCTCTCATGCCGTAGTAGCTGTTGTGAGTGCTATGCTGGACTTTTTCTTGGCCAGGACGCCGTAATAGAAAGATGGTATGGAAGAAGATATAGCTTGGTTGGTATGGAACTGAAGCAACATCCCTTGCAAAAGGATAAATTAATGGACAATGTGGGGGAATTGGGGCATTTGGGGTAATCCCTCCCCCCAATATGGTAGATGACAGCGCTCAGCTGGTGCTGACCCAATAAAGATGCCCAGGGGGATATATGGGAGTTGAAGTCCTGAGGGACAATCCTTTCAGGGTCCCTGGGTACTGCCAGGGTGTGCTGCAGGGTGAGGGTTTCCCTACTTCAGGAGGCTTCCTTCTGCCCCGGAAATGCCTCTGTTGGGCTATGCTCTGGTATCAGAAGTACACTCAGGTCTGACATAAAAACGTGTCATCTAACCTTATCCGGTGAATCAGCTCCCCTGGAAGAGGACAAGGAGGATTATGGGTTGGAAGAATTTGGATTGACCTGTGTTTGAGGTATTTTGTAAGAATAAAAACCTTTATTTTGCACCTGGGACTAAGTAGTGTGTGTCTGGGGTTTGGGGGCTTGGTGGCATATTACACCATACATATTGTTTGTTATTCTTGACTATTGTTATTTTCAATTTCACTTGTTTGATATGAATCAAACAATACCTGAATTGTATTTGTAAATGGGAATATTTCTTTTTTAATTCTTGGCATTTTGAGCAAAACAGAAGAAAGTGAATTTCTTTTATCACCTATTCCTGCTCCGAATGTCTGCACAGAATCTACACTATCAAGCTCCAGTTCTTTTTGGTGGTGTCATAAGGCACCATTGACATTTATTTCTTTTTAATGGCTAGAATAGGTACAATAAGTGCCTTCAAGCAGCACAGGAAGGCCACTAAGACACATAGTGCTTTCTTCAAAATATGAAAATACATTTCATGCTGACTAATACAGCCTTTTAGAAGTTGAGGTCTGCTTTTATCTGGGTCTTAAAATAGTAATGTGATCCTGCATGTTGAGATATTTCGGAGGTTGGGGAAAGCTTTTTGTAACACCATGTACTGACTTACAGAGATACAGTACGTGGACATTTTTCCAAATTATTGAGTTCAGTTGTTTCTGCTGCACCGATTGTGAAGAAATGCATAAAATCAAACACATAGTCATGCAATCTTCATTGACAAACACTGTCAATAGAATGGGTCAGTGACATTAAACGTGGCGATGTCATAGGATGACACAATTACCGCAAGTCTGTACATTAAATGTATGCTCTGCTAAATCTGCCCTAGTCAATAGTAAGTGCTGTTATTGTAAAAATTTAAAGTTTTATATTTTTCAGATCTTACATCAACAATGTACCATTTATGAATTAGCCGAATGCTCAGTATATATATATACAGTATATGGATTCTATGTCATTTCTCAATAGCTTCGGCAGAAATGAAAGGGTCCTTATATTGACTGAGTAATTCATTAGGTCAAGTTCAAACAAAGCCCCCGGTGTTAACAGTTGAAATTGTTTTCTTCGGTTTTTTTTTCTTCCAGCAAGAGGTTGCTTGTGTAACGAAGAGTGTGATTGACTTCACAGAGTATAGCAGTAAGTCTTAAATATATAAAATCAATTTAAATCTGCAGTAAGTAAGCCTTTCTTTAATGAGCTTTACTTTTGTTTGCCAGCAGCAGCTCTCTGTAAAATCTTTAAGTACATTTTGGAATCAAACCATGTTGATCTCGACTTTTATGTTTCTCTTGAAGAGATAACCCTTTTTTTGGCTTCCTAGTGATTCCTAAAGTCCTAAAGTGTTACTGTGCTGTTGGTGCAGTGGTGAACTTTCATGGTTGTGCTTGCTCATTGATTTTAGCCTACCATCCTGAAGTTCAAGTCATTAAAATTGAAAAGTTGTGTTTTGATGGCCATGCAGTGGTCACTTGGCCTAAAATTGTTCACGGATTTTTTTTTCTTACAGTATGTACTCTTTGTGCCTGATAAACGTTCATAATTTACAATAGAAAAAACAACAGCAGGAAGTTTGCTTCACCTGCAGCTTTTGTAAAAGACACGTCATTCTTAAGGAGAAAGTCCTAAGCTGCATTATAGATGGTTATACCTTTAAATACATGTGATCACTTGATACAAAGCACACCGCCAGCTCACCATGTTCTGTTTGCTTATCATCAAGTTAATTTTGTTTTTCTTTTTCTTGTTAAGTTTGTTCTCTTTCGTTCTTGATGATGGTGAATGTTTGTGCTGTGAATGGCACTATACTGAACAGACACTGAATGATATTTAATAGGTATTGTAAAGGCCAGCCCTGCCACAGACAGGCGTAGGGCACAGGTTCAAAGCACACAAGAGTTTTTATATTCTTTTACCTTGTGGGCAACGCCTTCCCTGTTCCCACAAGCTCAACACAGTCCCAAACCACATAGCACATGATTCTCTTCTTTCTTTTCTCTTCCCTCTTTCTCCTCCACTCCTCCTCGGCAAGCTTTGTCTCCCTCCTCCCGACTCTGGCTCCAGGAGTAGTGGCTGCTGGCTCCTTTTATAACACACCTGGAAGTGCTCCAGGTGCTTGAGGACTTATTTCCGGCAGCACTTCTGGGTGTGGCGGAAGAGCTGCTCTGTAGAGCTCAGCAGCAGCTACAGCACCCATCTGCCATCTAGCGCTCTGGTTGGAGGTAATGCTCCAGATAGGCTGGCTGCCCCGGTCCTCCAAGCGTGGAGGCATCCCGGCTGGGCAAGGGCCCCAGCTGTCCGCCACAATATAGAGATCTGACGTATTGCTCATAATTATAAGTATTTTGGAGCTTTATTATGCTGATGTGTCTCAAATGGCTATAATTCAGGGTGAGGTAATTGAAAGGAGACTGCAGGGTGCAGAGGCTTTCTAATGATAGGCCTAGGGGCTCACCTGTAGTTCACAGCTCTCATAGCTGCATAGTGAAGGTGAAGGAAGAGGTAATGAGGTAAATCTGACTCTGCATGCACTGCCCGATGCAATTGTATGTCTGCCAGCAGGAGAATTTCACAAACTTCTAAGCGGAATTTTTCTGTTGGGCTTTGGTCACATTTTTTTCTATCCAGACTTTAATCACATATTTCATAAATAAACTGCTAGAATAACGGTTCCATACACTTTGAGCCAAGCTTGTGCAAGGAGTTTCACTCAGACTAACATATTTTCATTCAGCAAAAGCTCTGTGTGATTTGTCTTTCAATTATATTTTTAAAACAAGGTTTAATTTTGTTGAGCCCAATACTGATTAAACACACACTTTTTTCCATCCAGTTTCTTTTTTCCTGTAAAAAAAAAAAATGTAATTTACGGTATCTTAGAGTAGGGCAACATGGGGGTGCAGTGCTTAGTACTGTTGCCTCACAGACCTAACACTAGGAAATCATATCCCTCATATCATTGTCTGCAGATTTTTCTCCAGGTTCTTCAAATTTTAGTCCTTACACCAAAGACACCTCAGTGATCCTGAATTACACTAAACAAGTTTATGAATCTTATGTTTTATTAGTATAGAAGACATTCATTTAGACATACCAATGATTTAACCTTTGTAATCTCTTTATTTTCAATTGTGGCTAAAGAATATTCTGATCAAAAAGAGAAAGAAACAATAGACGATGCAGTATAGAAAAGGTGGCAGTGGAAATAAGAATAAATACTGTTATATTGCTGAAATGAAGACAGCACAACACTCTGTTTGTGTGCAACAACCTTTTACTTCCGTAGTCTCCTTTTATACTTGCTTTCTGAAACATGCAAAGACAGCACGAAACAAGACTGCCACAAAGCTGTGCACATATAACAATCATCCCCTCCCCAAATAGAAATTTCCTTCCGCCCAGAAACAATCAGAAAATACAAATACGGAGCAAGAGAACTACAACAGTTCACTATTTTTTTTTTTTAGTTACTAGAAGGAATTATTTATATTAGCAAAAGTTAAAAGTCAGTGACATAATCCTTGAGGTAGTCTGGAGAGGACTGAGTTCTCACTGATTGAGGAGTGGTTGCTGTGGCTGGGGATCCAGTGGAGACAAAGGAAGTGAAAAAACATCCTCTAGGCAGTCCAGGTCTAAACTGCTCTATATATCAGCACTGACTGGAAGAGGCACCTTGTGGATGTGACTTGCCTACCAAGATGATCCATCAGAGAGGTGTAAAGTAGAAGGGCCGATGTGTTTAAGAACCTGTAGATGTAAAGACCAGAAGGACTCTAGTGTGTGGTCACGAAGGGGACGACGAATTCTTACTCAGTCAAAGGCCCATAATTTTGGAGCCCTCACCCTATGCTTCTGATCAAAGTGTTACTTCATTGTTTGCTGGCATTCCGAGACTGTATTTTGCTGAGGCTTGTGGTAAGCTTAAGAAGCATTAAACTTGAAGCAGTGGAATTTATAAGATTATAAGGAAGAGAGCGTACCGTTTGTGTGTTGAGCACTGCGAGGCACGGTGTGTCTGGACACACGTGGAGCTGGTATAATGGCCAGTATTGGCTCCTACGCATGTGTTCATTTTTACACACTGGTGTTCTCGCAGCCGTCCAGCACAGACGGTTTAAGGTGCGGCGCGCCTAAAAGAAAAACCCAGCATTTGTTTGAGTAAACAGGGTTGAGTCAGAGATAGGGATCCCATTACTTACTTGTGAGTTGGCAGCTGTTGTGCTCAAGTTCAGCATAACTGTTGGCTGTCCCTGGGGGCTTACGTGCACGACCCGCAGGTGTTAAATTTTGAATATATAGTTCTCGGGGCGCATCGTGGGCGTGGAGTGAACACACTAGCGTCTACCTGGATAGGTGCGTGAGGTAGAGACTGGGTGGCAGATTGGCTGGACAATCTTGCCGGTAATATTTAAGAAGTTACCGACCAACAGGGGTCGTCAGTGGACCTAAAGGCGAGGTAGGAGGAAGCACTGCTGAGCTATTGGAGTAGCAGTTGTGATTTTGGAAGCTTTGTAAATATTCTTTTGTATATAGAGTTATATATCTCCTAGTGATCATTTTGGTGGAGGTATATATACTTAGATTTTGGGTTTGGCGCAATTGTTTTTGTATATATACACACACTTGTTTTTGTTCTTGTGCATTTTTTCTTCCCTGATGGAGGAGCTTCTTGAGCCACAGATAAAAGAAGACAACCTTCATTATTGGAGTGTGTGTGTAGTTTTTGTAGGAGTGCACTGTTTTTGTAAATACACCATTTTTTTCCTTTTTTTGTTTTTATTTATTTCTGAAGAAGTGTCAGTGCTGAAGGACTTGTGTCTCAAAGTCCACCTGACACTACTGTATTTTTGGTTGTACAGCACTTTTGTAAATAAACTTGCACCATTCACCCTTCAATTTTTGTCTCATCTCTCCACTGATCCTGTTCGGTTCATAAACTATGAAATGTCCAGAGTGCAGGCTGGGACCACTTCCTACTACACAGTATATATTACAAGGCTGTGTTAAAGTGTGGGCAGCCAGGGGCCAAAAATGATCAAGAGGAAATTGCAGCTCACACCCTAACATAAGGCATGCAGGAGAGCTGCCTGTAGTGGAGTGTTTTGTTGCTCTGTAATGCAAAAGAGTATGAGAAGAGAAGTTGAGAATGTGCAGCTCTCAACCAAGTCAGCCCTAATGACATTCAGTCTTTCTACTTTCCCATTTGCCTGGGAATGGTACAGAGCTGTCTGAATGTGAGGAATGTCCCTGGTGGTTAAGAAAGAAGAGAACTCTGCTGATACAAACTGGGGCCCACTGTCGGTGGTGATAGCAGATGGCAGATCCTAGCAGTCAAACAGAGAATCCAAGAAATCAGTCACTACATGGTGCAGGGGAAAGTACAGGACAGCACATGGAAGCTCCTGTCACGCCCTATGCAACTGTGTTTGATTTTATTCAGAGAAAAATCCCAGTCACCCCACTGGAGAAAGACTTTCCAAGACTAAGGTCAGAAAGCTTATGAAACCAATTCCGGACAATGGCAGAACCGTAACAACAGTTGTGTGGAGCTTCCATTTGCAGCTGAACTCACTTCAGTATACATGTAGGAAGATACATAAAGACATCAAGGTAAATAACATGCGATCTGGCTTTTATATAAGTAACATATAACCATCACAAAAAACAATCACAAATAGGACTTTGCACAATACATTAGCAAGCTCTGTAGGTTCTGCTGTTTCTTTGAAGGACAGGTGTGGGGCAGACTGACTCGCAGGTTGACGCCGGGCCTATTGCTGCATCCAAACGGTGCCATCTTTCGCCTTTATGCCAGGCGCAGCTGTGTTGTCCTTATATGTGAGAGGACATTTCTTGTGGGGAGGGCTTCTGTTCTCTTTCTCTGATGTAGAACCCTCGTCCTCATCTGAATCCACCTTCGTTATACCACGTCTTTATTTGAAAACTAACAGTGTCAGATCGGAGGGTGCGTGAATGTGACTGAGAGAATAAAACTGAATAAAAAAAAAATGCTAACCTTTACAAGTACCATACATTTATACCGGCTGTTACAGACTCAAATTAAATGTATGTTTTTATGGTGTAATAGTAACAATAAGAGCAGCTCACTACTCAAAATGTATATTTTGTGATACAGCAAGGCTCAAACCCACAATCTGTTGATTATGAGTCAGCAGTTCTTACTGCTGTACTACCAAAGCAGTCGTGACACTGAAGTACACTAACCTGATTTCTTTTTCTTCGGTTATAGTCTTGAATAAAAGCACACTTGTTTTGTTATACTTATACCTTTTGTGAAAGTGCTTATTTGATATTTGGACTTCAGACTTCAAACATTATACACTTCATGTCATAATTTTGTCGTTAGCACTAAAACATGAAAAATGTTTGTCTTTTAAGTATGTGTTCAACATTTCTGTCATGCTACTCTTATATAGATCTTTGTAGACACTGAACACACATGAAATGCATGTGTTCCAAATAATGATATATTGTTTACACTACACAGCTCCTGGTACTGCACTCCCAGATAAACAAGGCTTGAGCTGGGAGAGCTATTTGCCATTTCTGTGGTGGTGGAAGGATGGGATAGTAGGTTGCTTGCTGCTTTTGCTTTTGCATTTGCATTTGCAAAACAAAAGACGCTGACGGAGAGGTGTAAATGAATTCAATGTGGGCCGGGTTTATACATTTTTTGTAGGCTTTCGTAATTCTAGTGTTAAGCAGAGGCACCACTGCCCCAGTGTTTAACAACAGAGGAAGACACACAATGACTAACTGCAATGTACAAGTTTTAAAGGTGGGAGCTGTGGAGTTCACTGAGTGAATGGTTGTTGATGCAGTTCAAGTAGAAGGCAACTTTTTCATTTGTACAGAGGAAGCAGGAACCAAGTGACAGACTTTAGCAAAGTGGTTAAGCTTCCCGCAGTTCTGGTGCCTGTGTCCTTCTGGGGGTAGCATGGAGTTCTAGGCTTATGACCGGTGGAACCACAGTTCCTGCAGCGCTGTCTAGAAACAGACTGAAACCGCCCTTTATAGTCAACATAAGGTCAGGGCGCCTCAGGCAGCATAGGAAGCTTAAGTCACTTGTCGTGTGGTAGGCTGAAGAAACTGCAAGTTTAGCGTTGAGTGTTCAGCAGTGTGATTTTGTATCATCTGGTGCTATCAGTAATCTTTCACGAACCTTAGGGTTACTGACATGTCCCGCAAGCTGATCCCTGATAAATTCATTGTGTAAATCACCAAACTTGCAAAAGCTGGCTAAACCCTGCAAGTCAGCCATGAACTAATGAACTGACTCCCCCAGCTGCTGATGGCACTGACAGAATAGATTTTATTGGACGATGTAGAGAAATGAGATGCCAGGAGACTCACCAATGCAGAATATCCTGCTGCCTTTCCGAGGGTTTTAAAGATACAGTACGTTGGCCTTCTGTGCCTAGGCAGTGTATTCATATGGCTGTTTTATGAAAATCGCTCACCTCGCCCAAACCAACAGTTGTTACATAAGTCTCAAAAGATTCAATCCAGCGAGTCCACAGCACTGGAGGATCACCAGGCAGTGCAAGGAATACAGGAGGTAGTAGGAGTGAAAGCTCCATCCTTGTTGCCAATGTTATATTGCTCAAAGGAAGACATCTCAAGTCCTTTACTTCCATAGTCTCCTTTTATAATTGTGCACGCTTTCTAAAGTATGCAAAGACAGTATGAAACATGGCACTGTTGCAAGGCTGTGCAAGTATAACAGATACTGACAAGAAAAATATGTAAAGGGTAAAAGATACCACCAGTTAGTCATCTGCTGTAGCATAAGAGATTGTCTTAACTGTGGGACTTTCAGAGCAGTTAGTTTAGCTAGAAAGTACAACCTGCAGAATAAGGGAAATATTTTTAAGTTCACCAGGGGCCTCATGTATAAATGGTGCGTACGCACAGAAATGTTGTGTAAGAACTTTTCCACGTTCAAATCGCGATGTATAAAACCTACACTTGGCGTAAAGCCACGCACTTTTCCACGGTACCTCATGCCTTGTCGTACGCAAGTTCTCCGCTCGGTTTTGCAAACTGGCGGCACCCAGCGTCAAAGCAATGGTACTGTTCTTGTGTGATTACTCATTATTTTCATGACGCGGCTTTATAAATACACAGAAACTAACCGCATATTGTTTATTAGTGTAATGCATCTGATTGTAATTAACTCGTAACAATATAATGGTCCAGGGAACAGCCATAGTATTACAAATACCATAACTGCTTTAGCGTTGTTACTCTCACTTCTTCTTCTTCTTCTTCTCCTTCTTCTTCTTTCAGCTCCTCCCGTTAGGAGTTGCCACAGCGGATCATCTTTTTCCATATTACTCTCACTGCACGACTCGGAGT
Source organism: Polypterus senegalus (assembly GCF_016835505.1). Lineage (NCBI taxonomy): Eukaryota > Metazoa > Chordata > Cladistia > Polypteriformes > Polypteridae > Polypterus > Polypterus senegalus. Next base: position 242,977,434 of record NC_053155.1, read on the forward strand.
ATTTATATCACTGTATCTGAGTGTGAATCACAGCAGCAGCTGATCGGAAAGATAATTATCGGTATACAGCTTTAAGTACACGCTGTCTCAGCCACTGCAAAATGTTTTAAAGCCTTTCCTGTACGGACCTCGCGGTTCAGAAACAGTTTAATCCCAAGAACTTTAAATGCACTCAATCAATTGCTCCTTGTAGAACGGTTTGTACTTATAAGTACAATCACCCCACTGTAAACTTGCACTACAGTTATAATATTACACAACCTGGGCCACTTTATAAAGCGTATTTACATATGATGACGATATCATTTTAAGGTGAAATGCAGCAAAATATGTTTGTTAAATTATACACATAAAACTTTAACTTCATTTAAATAATCTATATTCTTCACTGGGAGTGTCGTGAAGGATAGAATAATTAAACATGTACTACGAAGATATTTCAATGTTCTTGAAAGAAGAATCGGCACTAAGCTTACAGATGGCTTAACGTCTATTACAGAGCTGATTGTATGGCGATCGGTTACTTGGGGAAAGAAAAGCAAGGACTCTTGGGCACACCAATATATATTGAATATAAAACAGAAAGAGAAAATAACAACACAGCTAAAAATGCAGCGACAAATTTCAACAAAAGATAAATGCTTGTCATGAGCACGAGGCTCATGAAACACATGTTTAATAATGTGCTTTAGCTCCTATCATCATGAAAATGATATCACGTATACATCTCAGTATTTTAGTTATTCAGAGAACTGTAATATCACAAATGTAATGGACTCTGTGTCCAGTTGGAGGAAGAGAGCCAGTTTAAGAAGCAAGTAGTGATTCACACACATAGATCACATACGAGTAGAAGATCAAATACAAAACAAAGCATTTAGCGTGCTACTTTAATTACGATGTGATCTGAGAAACTGGTTAATTAAACGATTTTAAGATGAAGTTTATAATGTTCTACTAAATGACAAAATAAACTATGTGATTAAAGTGGAAAATTCGAGATTAAAGTTGACATTTCGTGCTTTTTCCCCACCGTGTGCCTTTTTTCTCTGTACACTAATAAGCTTTCATATGACACTCAGACAGTGGGCTTACAAGTCGGCTTTCCACGGCGACTTTGATATGTGACTTCTTTTTTATTTCCGGCACTGTGGCATTTTGTGAATGTGAGCTTTCAAGTTTCTCCAACACGCTATGTCACTCGATCAACTTCATTTTGTTGATTATACCACGGTTTATTTGAACAAATAGTATGTTTTTCCTTTGCCTCCACTTGGTATTCGCTGAAATTCTTATATTTTCCCCGTGCTTTTCCCATTTTCTTTTCACAGAAGGCTGCGCTTAAGGACGATTTATATTGATTTGCATATTCAAATAGGCGTAATTCTGGGAGGATTTGGGGCGTTACATAATGCGCGTGCACGAGCGTTAGTTTTCACGCTGATCGGGATTTATGTAACGGAAGGACGTGGAAGTTGGAGTACGCACAGATTCCTGCATCTGGATTTTTCTGTGCGTAAGCGCATTTCGGCTTTTGTGCTTACTCCATGTTATAGTGCGAGTTCTACGCACGGCGTTATACATGAGGCCCCAGGTGTGTTTGAGTGGGGGCTGAGTTTTGTTTTTCTTTCTTTTTTTGTTTTCTGTTTTTCATTTGCTTTTATTGTATTTAATTTGAAGTTGATAGTTATATCTGGTACAAAAAGTTCACCAGTTGTGTTATGAAAAAAATCACTACAACTTTAAACAGACATGATCCAGTATGGTTATAAAAAGAAAATACATTTCATAGCAGTAAAACATAAAAAAGAGTTATGTTTCCTGAATACTAGGATATCAAAAAGAGGGTTTCAACAGGAATCAATGCTCATGGTGGTGGGACAGCTCTTTTTCACTTGAGCAAATGATTCAAATAAACATATAAGTAACAAGCTGGTTAAATTTGCAGAAGACATTAAATTAAGTTTATCAGCACATACCCTAGAGTGAGTTACATCACTTTAGATTGACCTTGACAGAATTCTGAATTGGGCAGATTAGATTAAACTTTACTTGACATGTAAGTTTTCAGGCAGAATGGAAAAACCATTACTTGAAGCTCAAAATTTCCCCTCAAGAATAAACTATACAGAAGCAATTAAAAAGACTGATACTTGAGTATGATTGGTCATATTGTATATGTAATGTCAGGGATTCCAGGGGCAACGACCCGGCCAGGACGCCATGATGGACCGGAAGAGGGTCAAAGCCCACCCTGGATCATGTGGGGGCCGCCTTCCTGGTTACTCTGGGGGCCATGGGTACAGGGCATGGAAGCTCCACCCTGTAGGGGCCCGTGGTCACCTCCAGGAGGTGCCCCAATGCCTTGGGGACCTGTTACCCCGGCACTTCCGCCACACCAGGAAGTGCTGGGGGAACGATTTAGGATGGCACCTGGAGAGCTGCCGGAAGGACAGCCGGCACTCCCGCCATGCTGGGGCATGGCCAAGGGAGGAATGCCCTTGAAAACCTGGGGCTCATCCGGGGTCTGCATAAAAGGGGCTGTCTCCATTTATTCAGCGCTAGAGTCGGGTGGAAGGAGGACAAGGCAGAAGAGGTGTGGAGGCGGCCCGAAGAAGGCATTTGTGGCCAGGACTGAGAGATTGATGGGGTTTGTGCATGGGACTGGGTCTTAGTGACCATTGTTATTGTAAATAATAAACGTGTGGTGGTGATTAAGAACATGTCCACCTGTTTGTGTCCGGGTCGGTTCCACAGTAAGCATATAAAATATAAATCCAGAAGGGTAGTGCCAAATCTCAAATACTGGGTACACATTTGGCTTCCATATTACAAGAAGGATTTAGAAGAACAAACTTTTATTGTTAGACTAAGGGGTATCTGCTGAAAAAATGAAGATTAGTCTACAGAGCCTATTCTGTTGGAAAGTACGAAGTATAAGCATACATGTTAGAAGTATTCAAAATTATAAACAACAACATTTATTTACATAGCAGAAACAATGCTGTTCAAAGTACTTTACAAAGAAAATAAGTTAGACTGATGTCAGTTGTCATTTTCAATTATTTCATAGATAGTGATGCAGGGACACTGTGTAACTTGCTTAATGACATATTTTAGAGTTAAACTCCTAAAATAACCAAACAGGTTTGATAGACTGGATTGTCTTCTGTTTGCCAGACTTCTCGTGTTCTTTAGTGTGAAGTCCAGTCTCTAGTTGTCATAGGGAGAGTATTAATTTAAATTTAATCTTGTACATGGAATAAATTTTTGTTCCTTAACACTAGAATTACCAAAGCCTACGAAAAAACTCGTAAATCTGGCCCACCTTAAATCCGTTTGCACGTCTCCGTCAGCTTCTTTTGTCCTGTAAATGTGCTGATAAAGACAAGCAGCAAGCACCCTGCTATTCCATCCCCCCACAGCCGCAGAACGTTCACTAAGTTCTCCCAGCTCATGTCTTGATTATCTGAGAGTGAAATGCTGGAGTTTTAGAGTGGAAATAATAAATTGTTATTTGGAACACGTGCATTTCATCTGTGTTCCGTTTCTACAATAATCTGTGTAAACACATTGTTAAAACAGAAACATTTTTCATATTTTAGTAATAAATGACAATATGTAGACATAATCTATATAATGTGTGAAGCCTGAAGTCCAAAGATCAAAGAAACACATTCACAAAATGATCAAGGAAGATATAACAACTTCCATGGTGTAGTGGTAAAATTTGCTGACTTGTAAGCATGAGTCCACCAGTTCAATCCTGACTGCCTCCTATATTTACCATTTTCAGTAGTGAGCTGCTCTTATTGTTAATATTATACAGTAAACACATACATTTGGTTTGCATCTGTAACAACCGATCTACATTTATAGTACTTGTAAAAGTTACCTTTTTTGTCGCTTTTATTCTCTCAATCACGATCAAGATACATACCATCGCCCACCGACCCAGGTATCTGATGCTGTTACTTTTTATCTGAAACTGGGACTAACTGTAGATATGAGTGGTGTTTTGAGACAATGGAACTGGACATTCTCTGATCTGGATGGATAAAAGCTGACGCACAAACGCTGGTGAATCTGCCTTCTTCGTATCTCACCGTCACTTGATTTTTTTGTAGTCAGTTTTTGATTGAGTGTTCTTGCTCACGCTGAATTAGTATGCACCTTATGGTCCATGATGTCAAAGATGCACTGACAAAAAAAACAGAGACATAGGTATATATGATATTTGGAATAACTCATTTTATAACCTGTATAGTACATTTCGGAAAACATTGTGGCACGGATGCAACATTATTCATATTCATTTGCATAACATCTTGCGGTTGTAATCAGTGACCGCGTGTTTTTTTTTTTCCTCGATCTTGCCAGTCCCCACATGTTGCTGTATAGTGCTGTTTCTTGTGTTCTCTAGGACATGCAGAGGAAAGAATAGTACAGAGAGGTCAGTTAAGCGCTATATGCAATCATAAAATTCAAATGTTAACAGTTCACACACACGCAAGGACTGTGCTTCCTACATTTATGACATGTGTACCTGTTGCAATGTACACACTTCGCATTTGTGTGTCAGCCTTTATCCATCCAGATCAGAGAATGTCAAGTTTCATTGCCTCAAAACACCACTCACATCTATAGTTAATCCCAGTTTCAGATAAAAGTAACAGCGTCAGATCCCCGGGGGAGCGGTAGTATGTATCGTGATCATGACTGAGAGTATAAAAGTGAAAAAAAGTACTATAAATGAACACTGGCAGTTACAGATGCAAACCAAATGTACAGTAAGTGTTTAATGTATAATATTAACAATAAGAGCAGCTCACTACTGAAAATGGTAAATATAGGAGGAAGTCGGGATCGAACCGGGGACTCTTGATTATAAGGCAGCAAATCTTACCACTGTGCCACGGAAGCTGTATCAGCCTTGAACCTTTTGTGAAAGTATTTATTTGATCTTTGGACTTCAGGGTTCACACATTATGTAGTTTATACCTACATTTTGTCATTTATTATTAAAATATGAAAAATGTTTCTGTTTTAACAATGTGTTTACACAGATTATTGTAGTAACAGAACACACATGAAATGCATGTGTTCCAAATAACAATCTATTATTTTCACTTTAAAACTCCAGCACTTCACTCCCAGATAATCAAGGCATGAGCTGGGAGAACTTTGTGCACGTTCTCCGGTGGTGGGGGGATAGAGTAGCAGGCTGCTTGTATAAAATAGAAATATAAAACACATTAACACTAAATATTTTTATATAATTAAACAAAAATTAATTAAAAATGAAAACATTTTAAAATATAATAAGGTACGAACGTTGCAACCAAGCCCCAGCCTCACTAGGTCACATGTTCTGGGCCTGCTCCAAATTAACATTATTCTGGACAAAAATTTTTAATTACCTCTCAGACAGTCTTGGACTCACAATCCCTCCTAACCCATTATCAGCTGTGTTTGGGGTTCTTCCAGAGGGTCTTAAAGTGGAGAAAGACAAACAAATTGTGATTGCATTCACTACACTGTTGGCACGCAGACTTATTCTGATAAACTGGAAGAACCCAAACTCTCCTCTTTTAAGTCAGTGGGAAACTGATGTGTTATATTATTTAAAATTGGAAAAAATCAAATACTCAGTTAGAGGATCTGTGCAGACTTTTTTCAAAACATGGCAGGATCTAATCAGTAATATTTTGAAATGATTTCATAAAGCACATAGAATTTGTTGATTTAGGTATTTTAAAAGCCTTAAATTTTACACCGTTTGGCTTGCTCTCTCTCTCAAGGGTGGGGATCGATCTGTTCTTAGCATAATTCTTTTTTTTTTTGTTAAAACTTGATTGCTATGTATTGATTGTAATAAAATTAATAAATAAAAAAAAAAAAAAAAATATAATAAGGTACAAGCAAAAGTTTTTTTGAGAATTTGGTGATATTTTATATTTCAAATGATCGATTAACTGTTATTTCATATTTTAAATGATCAATTAAACTGACAGCACTGACAATATTAGCTCCTTAATCTCTGGTTTGAATCATGGCATGGGAAAAGTCTGGGTGGAGTTTGTACCTTCTTTTCTAGTCTGTGTGGGTTTTTGTCTGGAAACGTTGTTTTTCTTCTGGCTTGCCACAAAGGTGTGTGTGTGTGTTTAGTTAGTGACTGTAATTTGGGCATCTGAATGTGTGAAGAAAAGTGCATTGGTGTGCCCATTTGGATGTCACCTTACTATTTATGCTACAAGAATAGCCTGAGACATGTGACTTTGCTCTTGATAAAGCAGATTCAGTTATAGATGGAGACCTTGTAGATTTAATTGTTAATGACTTCATTTTATATGCATCAGTCACCTGTCGATGTGCAATGTCAAAGTGAGAATAAACCTAAATATAATCCTCTACCATAATAAAAATTTACCAACTGAAATTATAAGTTAGTTTCATTGCTAAAAAAACAAAAGTGTTTACTTGTTGGTAGTGCTTTATTATTTGGTATTGTTTTAAAACATTTGCTGCAGCAGTATATTGCATACCTGTTGGTGAACTGAAATTATAGTAAACAAAATGTTTCTGTCAAGATACTACTCCTCTAAAATCTAGATGTCATTTTCTCTCACAATCTGCTATGATTATCGCAGTCCAGCTGCTCAGGCATCATGAGTTAAGGATTTAGCAATATTTGTTTACACCAAAGGACACAATTGGTCGGTAAACAATTAAGAAATCTGTGTCCTTAAAATACACTGACTAAAAATGCCTCCAAATGACAACAAAATAAAGGAAAACAAATATATATCTTTAGGCAGTAAGAATACAATTCTGTAATAAAAGAAAGTGCACAGACCATCTATCAGTGTTTTATGTAGTGTATTTCAAAGGATGTATCATCAAAAACACTTTTACAAAACATACAAGAATTCCGTTTAGATCAGCCAAATCATGATAAGCAATACAGGGTAATTTAAAAATGTCAAATCAACGAGAAATAACCAGACCTTGGAAAGTATCCAAACAGAAAAATTACAAGACATAACATTAGGTTATGAAGCTCTCATCAGCTTTCGGTTTCAAGGTCCTGACTGCCATATCTTTACCGTGGTCTTCACTTCTTTGTATACAGTTTATTCTTCGTGATGAAGGCATGTAAGAGATGCCCAGTCCAGGACTCTCTCCCACATGCCTTCATCAGTCTTAGAGAATTACTTTTGAACACCAGTGTTTTCTCTTTAAATAAAGTTTTAAAACCAGTTCTTACACAGTCACAATTCCTACTATAATAGAACCTAGCCATGACAACTTCTTTGTCAGCTGGGAAAATGATTTCTTTTTTCCAACTTAGGCTTTGTACCTTGGAAAGTGACAAGATGCCTGAGGAGTGGAGAAGAAGTGTACTGGTGCTGATATTTAAGAATAAGGGTAATGTGCAGGACTGCAGTAACTACAGGGGAATGAAATTGATGAGCCACAGCATGAAGTTATGGAAAAGAGTAGTGGAAGCTAGGTTAAGAAGTGAGGTGATGATTAGTGAGCAGAAGTATGGTTTCATGCCAAGAAAGAGCACCACAGATGCAATGTTTGCTCTGAGGATGTTGATGGAGAAGTTTAGAGAAGGCCAGGAGTTGCATTGCGTCTTTGTGGACCTGGAGAAAGCATATGACAGGGTGCCTTGAGAGTTGTGGTAACGTATGAGGAAGTCGGGAGTGGCAGAGAAATACGTAACAGTTGTACAGGATATGTACGAGGAAAGTGTGACAGTGGTGAGGCCTGCAGTAGGAGCGACGGATGCATTCAACGTGGAAGTGGGATTACATCAGGGATCGGCTCTGAGCCCTTTCTTATTTGCAGTGGTGATGGACAGGTTGACAGACGAGATTAGACAGGAGTCCCCGTGGACTATGATGTTTGCTGATGACATTGTGATCTGTAGCGATAGTAGGGAGCAGGTTGAGAAGACCCTGGAGAGGTGGAGATATGCTCTAGAGAGGAGAGGAATGGACGTCAGTAGGAACAAGACAGAATACATGTGTGTAAATGAGAGGTAGGTCAGTGGAATGATGAGGATACAAGGAGTAGAGTTGGTGAAGGTGGATGAGTTTAAATACTTGGGATCAACAGTACAGAGTAATGGGGATTGTGGAAGAGAGGTGAAAAAGAGAGTGCAGGCAGGGTGGAATGGGTGGAGAAGAGTGTCAGGAGTAATTTGTGACAGACGGATATCAGCAAGAGTGAAAGGGAAGGTCTACAGAACGGTAGTGAGACCAGCTATGTTATATGGGTTGGAGATGGCGGCACTGACCAGAAAGCAGGAGACAGAGTTAAAGATGCTAAGATTTGCACTGGGTGTGACAAGGATGGATAGGATTAGAAATGAGTACATTACAGGGTCAGCTCAAGTTGGACGGTTGGGAGACAAAGTTAGAGAGGCGAGATGCTGTATATTGGGAGAAGGATGCGAAGGATAGAGCTGCCAGGGAAGAAAAAAAGAGGAAGGCCTAGGCAAAGGTTTATGGATGTGTTGAGAGAGGACATGCAGGTGATGGGTGTAACAGAAAAAGATGCAGAGGACAGAAAGATATGGAAGAAGATGATCCGCTGTGGCAACCCCTAATGGGAGCAGCCGAAACAAGAAGAAGAAGAAGAGGCTTTGTACCTGGGTTGAAGAAAATATATATAAACAGTTCAGTTATTATGTTGATGATGCCTCCAGCCCTAGATTCAGGAATGCATTTAGCATTTTGTCAGTTTCCATCTGTATGTTAAAAAGTTCACAGTTGATATATCTTCCATTACTTTACCCTTGCTTCAATTCAGACTCTCTACTTTCCAAGACTTGAAACCTCTGCTTATTACATGTCAATTGATTTCCGCAATTACCTTTTCTACAGTTCATTCCATCCTCTGCACACTAAAAACTTTCTTCCTTCTTCAGTGTTCCTCAAATTATGCTGCCTCTACAGCGATGAGCTGGACTTTATTCTTCTCTGACTTTGCTTGGTCCTTTCCCATCTATATAGTTACAAAACCGATGAAAAAAAAAACAGTCAAAACACTGTGGCTTTAATCTTCTTTTGTTTTTTTCAGCTTGGAAATAACCCTTACTTGTTCTTTTTAGGCACATACACATTGATACACACAGTCGTTTATTAAATATAACACGTTACATTTTTTTCATTTTTTTTCAACAATGAACAGTAAAAAAATGGAATTAAACATTTAGATATTGTGATTGGGACTTAAACAAGCCCAAAAAGACCTGAACAGCTCAAAAAAGGCCTAAGACTTAAAATCTTAAAAGGGAAAGAGGAACTGCCAAGGTCATAGCCCAAATAAACAAAGTGTGCATATTTATAGTAAATTTAGTGTACTAAATAAAGTCAAATTCCAAAAACAATCAAAAAAAAACTAAAAAAAGGAAATTCAGACATTTCCCAATTCAAAATAATTCAAAAATACAAAATAAAAGCAATGCAATTATAAACAAAACCAAGAAAAAGTTCAAAAATTTTGAAGCTCATAAAAAAACAGAGCAAAAATGGCCACAAGACCAAAAAAGTTAATGGCACAGAGAAGCACAGAAGAAAACTGAACAACAAAATCAAGGAGTAGTTAATGCCTTGGCAACCTTTCCTGCATTAGCTAGGCCCTTAAAAAAGGCCTCAGTTAGCAGATCAGTTATTTACTGTATAGACCTGCTCTATTAGAAAAGCCTTGATTCCAAGACTTAAAATGAAAGGTAAAAGCAGATGAACAAGCTAAAGAATGCTTACACAAACAAGAAAAGAAGATTACAAAATGGAAACAAAAAGTAGAAACCTTAATTAAAAACATTGACACAAATAATGAATGTAATTAACAAACACTTTCATTAACAATATAATTTGCAAATAATGACAGAATAAGAAAATGATGGAAAATACAATAGTCGTGGCCCTGGTAAAACCATGAATAACAGAAAAAGACAAGATATAGTAAAGTGTGTTCTTTTTTTACCAGTTACCACTGAATTATAATAATGAGCCTCCTCGTTAAACTCATATTATGATACTGAAATTGAGAGTCCTTCAGATAGCTGAACCTCAAATCTAAGGGTAGTAATGTGGATTCTTGTCCTAGATAGAAGTACTTTACTTGGCCTCAAATAACTGATGTGAAATTTTCCTTGTAGGATTATTAGAGGGATTATGGGAATTCTCAAATCTTGTAAAAAGGTTATTGACTGTATTGTGTTGTATCATATAGGCAGATTCTTTAAGAGTATAGAATTCTGGGACGGTTGCTGCATGTAATCTATTCCCAGCATTTTCAGAGCATGAGTTGTGCTTGTGTAATTGGTTTTAAGTCAAGTCTGCCCGATGTGAGCATTTCATTTTTCTATAAGTACATCTTGTTTCCTGTTCTATTCATGATTTTCACAGATGGGATGTCAAGCTGCATTTGAGGCTTTTTATAAATCTCACCCTCTGTGAGGCTGTGATTTCCAATGTGCAGACTGAAACAGTTCAAAGCAGAGCATGATGAGGTTGGAATGAGAATTGGCAATTCCAAAGCTGAAGTCATGGTCCTCTCCCTGAAAAGGCTTGTTTCCTTTAGGTAAGGGCTGAGCAGTATGTAACTAGAATACCCACTGGTTGCCTCCCTTGTGAGATTTCAAGACATAGCACAGAGTCAGAAGACCCTGTAGAAGACCCAGCACATGCTGGAGAAGAGTATGTCTCTCAATTGGCCTGGGAGAGTCTGGAAATTCACCGGTATATTTTGGAAAACGTTGATAAGAACAGAGCGTTCTGATATGTCGAGTTCAACATGTTGCTACCTCTACTGCCATCAGATAATTAGAATAAACTTCCTCAGCACTAAGAAGTACTGCTTTTAAATTCTGACCAAGTCACTATTTTGTAAGCATTACACATTTTCCAAATGTCCCTGTAGCATTTTCTGGATGATTCTTGCCCAATGATGCTGAATAGGATTTAACAGGTTTGGGAATGCTCAAGGTTTAACTGTCATTTATTTAGAATTTAATTTTTTGAAAGAATGTACACCTTCTTTGCTGATTCATTAGGCTTGTAATTTAATGACTGGATTGCTCAACTAAAAATTCATTTTGGTAGTGGCACCCCGTCAATGACTTCACTTGCACTGCTAATGTCAACAAGAAGTGAGTCAGATGAAAAGCTTTTAATCTATACTATCACAAGGTAAAGAAGAAAAACAGAAAGAAACAGAAAAAAAGAAAGGAGGCTCATATTCAGAATTAAACTAACATGTACAAATGCCGAAAAAGGATTAATAAAAATGAAAATGTGAGATATAGTATATCTGCTGAGTGCAACAGTGTTTAATTTAAATCTCCAGAATGCTTCTCTTTGAAAAGGTGTAAATTGACTTAACCTTCTTTAGTAAGAGGGGTCACATCTACAGAAGAATAATTTTTAATCGGGAAAAATTGTGTGGTTTTTGTTGAAGTGCATGGTAATAGGATATTATAATTGAGGAAGTTTATTTTTTTTTTCTTCTTTCTCTAAAAAAGCTAGATTAAGTATACTTTTATACATGTCTTTATTTGTTACACGTGCCAATAAAGACAAAACTGAAAATGATATGCATGTCTTCAATAATTAATATTTTAAGTGTTTCAATTGAAATCTGTCAATGATCACATAATTTGCATTTAAATTTACTGGTGCACATATCTGTCCACTGTTATTTAATGATGTTCACATTTTCCAATTTGTATTACAAACAATTGTCAAAATTAAGAATTATAAACTGTAAATAAAATAAATTATAATTTAAGATGAATTTCAATTATAGCTCAAGTCAAAAGTGCCATAAGATGAAATGCAATGTATTTAGAAATACTATCTTTTTGTATATCAAGGGCAAAATTTCAATTAAATGCTTAAATCAAATTGCATGGTTCCTACATCACAGCACCAAAGACCTGGGTTCCATTCCTGCTCTGGACACTAGTCTATGAGGATTGCGTTTACATGTTCTCGCATATGCCTTGTTGATTTTTTTCCTGGTATTTACATTCTAACTATGCTGTTTAGCCTGTTTAACATCTTATTGGTGTGCGTACATAAGTGTGCCTTGTAATGGTTTGATATTCCATTGTAAAAGTATTTAAAGGAAAACAATTGTGGTCCCAATTTGGACAGGCTCAATTTAACAGTGAAGTGATATTGCGGAAATGTTGAAACAACATTGGTGTTTGCTAAAAGCACAGCAATTGAAATGAATCTCGGGGGACTTGTGGGCATAGCAGCAAAGACTTCTTAAAGTGGGCAGAATCATTATACAGATGAGTGGAATACTACATTTTTGGCTATTTATCCAAGCAAGCGAGCTGTCACATATAACTGGGGATGGAAATTGTAACGGATTCAAGACTGAATCAAATGATTGAGGTGTAACTGGAATGATTTTTTATTTTTACCTCTTTTATAATTCAGATTAGAATTATTAGCATTTTTATTTGGCTGTAACGTAGAAAACTGAAAACAAGATTTTGAAAATGACAAAATACATCTTTTAATTACAGAGCCAAAACACTTATTGGAAATGTAGTGTCCAAGGAGAGTGACTTCATTTTACTCTATAGGAATGTGAGTGTCTACTTTGGTACAAAGGTGAGAGCCAGGGTGTACTACATATTTATTAAATTTGGCATTCACTGTCTTTAAATTATTTGAATCGACTATTTCTGGCACTAATATTTATTTTTACAATTTAACACACAACATTCATTCATGAGTCTGGGACCAATTTTACATAATTCAATGTAGAGTCCCAATGGAACTAGAGTTTGGTTTGGCAGCATTGGGTGCAACACACAAATATTCAGAATGGAGAAGGAGTACTGGAGTTGGATGGGTTTAGGATCATAAACTAACCTGCCCATTTTTGGGGATGTGGGAGGAAAAGCCATGCAGTATGGAGTGAATGTGTGTGCCCTAGATAGGCAATGACAAGGCAGATTTGGGCCTGTGAGACAGTAGTACTATTAACTGAAGTGTCATGTCCAAATATATTTGAGAAACACCTTTGTACATCATGCTTCCAGTCTGTAATTTGGAGTTTAAATATTGCAAATATAAATGTAAAGTGGGAAGTACACATAGGCTTTTTGCCATTCTGACAAATGTTTTGACAATTTTGGACAAGAAATGTAAGTATAGTGAGCAACTGAAAAGAAAAAAATATTTAAGATTAATTTTGATTTAATCAATCAATCAACATTTATTTATATAGCACATATTCATACAAAAAAAATGTAGCTCAAAGTGCTTTACAAAATGAATAGAGAAATAGAAGACACAATAAAAAATAAACATAAGTCAACATTAATTAACATAGAATAAGAGTAAGGTCCGATGGCCAGGGTGGACAGAAAAACAAAAAACTCCAAAGGCTGGAGAAAAAAATAAAATCTGTAGGGGTTCCAGACCAAGAGACCGCCCAGTCCCCTCTGGGCAATCTACCTAACATAAATCAAACAGTCCTCTTTGTATTTAGGGTTTTCATGGAAGGATTTGGGGCCTCATGTATAAACGGTGCGTACGCACAGAAATGTTGCGTAAGAACTTTTCCACGTTCAAATCGCGATGTATAAAACCTACACTTGGCGTATAGCCACGCACTTTTCCACGGTACCTCATGCCTTGTCGTACGCAAGTTCTCTGCTCGGTTTTGCAAACTGGCGGCACCCAGCGTCAAAGCAATGGTACTGTTCTTGTGTGATTACTCATTATTTTCATGACGCGGCTTTATAAATACACAGAAACTAACCGCATATTGTTTATTAGTGTAATGCATCTGATTGTAATTAGTAACAATATAATGATCCAGGGAACAGCCATAGTATTCCAAATACCATAACTGCTTTAGCGTTGTTACTCTCACTTCTTTTTCTTCTTCTTCTTCTTCTATTTTCAGCTCCTCCCGTTAGGAGTTGCCACAGCGGATCATCTTTTTCCATATTACCCTCACTGCACGACTCGGAGTATTTATATCACTGTATCTGAGTGTGAATCACAGCAGCAGCTGATCGGAAAGAGAATTATCGGTATACAGCTTTAAGGACACGCTGCCTCAACCACTGCAAAATGTTTTAAAGCCTTTCCTGTACGGACCTCGCGGTTCAGAAACAGTTTAATCCCAAGACCTTTAAATGCACTCAATCAATTGCTCCTTGTAGAACGGTTTGTACTTATAAGTACAATCACCCCACTGTAAACTTGTACTACAGTTATAATATCTCACAACCTGGGCCACTTTATAAAGCGCGTATTTACATATGATGAAGATATCATTTTTAAGGTGAAATGCAGCAAAATATGTCTGTTAAATTATACACATAAAACTTTAACTTCATTTAAATAATCTATATTCTTCACTGGGAGTGTCGTGAAGGATAGAATAATTAAACATGTACTACGAAGATATTTCAATGTTCTTTAAACGTTTTGAAGAATCGGCGCTAAGCTTACAGATGGCTTAACTTCTATTACAGAGCTGATTGTGTGGCGATCGGTTACTTGGGGAAAGAAAAGCAAGGACTCTTGGGGCGGCCACCAATATATATTGAATATAAAACAGAAAGAGAAAATAACAACACAGCTAAAAACGCAGCGACAAATTTCGACAAAAGATAAATGCTTGTCATGAGCACGAGGCTCATGAAACACATGTTTAATAATGTGCTTTAGCTCCTATCATCATGAAAATGACATCACGTATACATCTCAGTATTTTAGTTATTCAGAGAGCTGTAATATCACAAATGTAATGGACTCTGTGTCCAGTTGGAGGAAGAGAGCCGGTTTAAGAAGCAAGTAGTAATTCACACACATAGATCACATACGAGTAGAAGATCAAATACAAAACAAAGCATGTAACGTGCTATTTTAATTACGATGTGATTTTAGAAACTGGTTAATTAAACGATTTTAAGATGAAGTTTATGATGTTCTACTTTAATGACAAAATAAACTACGTGATTAAGGTGGAAATGTCGAGATTGAAGTGGACATTTCGTGCTTTTTCCTCACCGTGTGGCTTTTTTCTCTGTACCCTAATAAGCTTTCATATGACACTCAGACAGTGGGCTTACAACTCGGCTTTCCACGGCGACTTTGATATGTGACTTCTTTTTTATTTCCGGCACTGTGCGATTTTGTGGATGTGAGCTTTCATGTTTCTCCAACACGCTATGTCACTCGATCAACTTCCTTTTGTTGATTATACCACGGCTTATTTGAACAAATAGTATGTTTTTCCTTTGCCTCCACTTGGTATTCGCTGAAATTCTTATGTTTCCCCCCGTGCTTTTCCCATTGTCTTTTCACAGAAGGCTGCGCTTAAGGGCGATTTATATTGATTTGCATATTCAAATAGGTGTAATTCTGGGAGGATTTGGGGCGTTACATAATGCGCGTGCACGAGCGTTAGTTTTCACGCTGATCGGGATTTATGTAGCGGAAGAACGTGGAAGTTGGAGTACGCACAGATTCCTGCATCTGGATTTTTCTGTGCGTAAGCACATTTCGCTTTTGTGCTTACGCCATGTTATAGTGCGAGTTCTACGCACGGCGTTATACATGAGGCCCCTGATGATGATGGTCACGTAGACTTCTGGCTTTCAGTCCATCAATGTTGGTGCATCATGATGCTTTAAGTAGGTGGTGGTGGCGCAGGCCGCCACCACAAAGAAACCAGAAAAAGAAATAGAAGAGAGAGCTTGTTTAATATGCTTAATTTTTTGTTATACCTCACTGATACTGTTGCTACATGTGGAAGTTTGACTATCCCACATTCAACAGAACTATGTTAATTCAGATATCATCATAGGGAAAAAAAATCCTTTTTTCATAAATTATAAACATTTCAGATTTGAAATTCTCATAGGTCTGTATAATAAAGTTGTTAAACAAAACCTAGTGGCTGGACAAACTTTGTGTGGATTTGTGATAAACTAAGCATTTTCTTCCAAGGCGCTGCACCATTGACCAAACAAAGAACTTCATCAGTCTTCTGATGATATCATAGATAAGGTATGTATGACAGTTTTATTATGATAAAAATTGTGTAAATGTTTCTGTGGTGGTCTGGTAGTCTTGCAAATCCAACACCTTGCAAACCTTATTTGGATTAAGTGAGTGAGAGAATGTTGGGTAATTTTGTAAACTTTGTAACAAGTATATAATTGTAGATTATTTTTTTTAGTGTACAAACTCCACTGACAATGAAATAGAAAACAATGAAATGCAACATTAAATGTATATATCATTAAAACTATATACTTAAAATCAGAACTGCATTAAAATTTGAGATATATTACAAACTATATTTTTTAGTGTTTGTGCTAAATGCACTCTAACCAAGATTCTTTTTTTTTCTTCGGTGATGATTTAAAAAAAAAAATAATCCCAAGAAACATCTGGTTTTTCGTATGACAGATAATGTGGTTATAGACAGAGGATCACCGCCTGGTTTTGGAAATTGTGAAGCTACTTTGACTGTTTTACAAGATCAACTAGTGACAGAAACTGAGAAAAAAGTACCTTCAGAGTGTATCTGCAAATGCATATTCGAGAGTTGTAGGAGAAAATTGTCAAGTGATCCTTATCAGTATGTATTTGCATTAAATAATATTCCATCTTAATAGGATAGAAAACATCCATGTTAAAATATGAACAGACTTTGTAAAACATCAATTTGGTGTCTGCCTTCCTCACAGAAGTTATTGTGGCCAATAAGGTATTTTCACGTGTCAGTAATAGGAAGAAAACCAAGCAGAAATGAAGAAAGTGTGTTGGTTGTAATTGGATAAGAATTACATTATACCTTAGGTATTCATTAAAAATACTATTTTGAAGAGCATTAAAGGAAAAATCTCACATTTAATACATTATGCAATATGTAATAAGGGATTTAAAGTGTTTTAGTGAATTGCATAAAAATGTGCTTTGTTTCTTTTTGTTGTGGTGCTTAATGGAAGGTAAATGACAGTTTTGTTCATCCATGTGGTAAATTGTATTCACAATTTTGATACCTTGACAATAGGCTGTTAAATCCTATTTATAAATTTTTTTTTTACTTTTATTCTGTAGACAGTACATCAACATTTTGGAAGTGACATAAGATGATGACATAGAAGGGCACATTGTCTTCGGTGACAACTCTAATGAGTCATCAGGTGATGGGTAGGCATTTTATCAAACATTGTTGATTTTTTGAACCCAAGGAATAGCTGTGTGTATAGCTGACATAATCATATGCCTCAAAGGTTTCCATATTACTCATTGTCAGTTTCTTTCTTAAAGACATTGTTCAAAATTTGGCTGATATACATAATAAAGAAGAATGCATAATTTTTAACACTAATAGATCTTCGCTGTGGGAGGTAGCAGTATGTGGATTTAAACAAAACACCTATTCTCCTAAAAAACTTATCTCCATTATCTTTACTGATGATGTTGGCCATCCAGAAGGTGCAGTTGAGGTTGGAGGACCTCGCAGAGAATTCCTGAGAATTTTCATGAGATATCGTCAATTTAGTTCTCTTGTTATGGGGCCAGATTATAATAAACTCTTATCAGTCAATATTGCATGTATTTTTGTTTATATTAGTAAAATGGGACAGCAGAGTGTTTGTATACAATGTTTACAAAGGTGAGAATACTTCCATTGATAGTTAATTTTACATACATTTCATTCACGTTATACTGAATTTTGTATTATGTATAACATATCCCTATTATACATTTATTCTTTTTGATATGGCACAGTAAGCATACCATTTTTCTTGTAAATTAATTTAATTGCATGCATTTGCCTTTTTGTTAGAACAAATAACAACAACAACATTTATTTATATAGCACATTTTCATACAAAAAATGTGGCTCAAAGTGCTTTATATGATGAAGAAAAGAGAAATAAAAGACAAATTAAGAATTAAAATAAGACAACATTAATTAACATAGAATAAGAGTAAAGTCAGATGGCCAGGGAGGACAGAAAAAAATCCAGACGGCTGGAGAGAAAAAAAAATAAAATCTGCAGGGTTTCCAGACCATGAGACTGCCCAGCCCCCTCTGGTCATTCTACCTAACATAAATGAAACAGTCCTCTTTGTATTTAGGGCTCTCATGGAAGGACTTGATGATGATGGTCATGCAGATTTCTGAATTTTAATCCATCAATGTAGGAACATCATGGAGCTTTGATTAGGTGGTGGTGGTGCAGGTCGCCACCACAGAAAACTAGGAAAAGAAACAGAAGAGAGAGTAGGGGTTAGTACGGATTTTAGAGCCGCCATAAATAGTTATGATAATAAATTGAATATACAGAGTATCAGGACCAAATTAAAATGAAGTAATGAGAAGGCCATGTTAAAGTAATGAGTTTTTAGCAGTTTTTTAAAGTGCTCCACTGTATTAATCTGGCGAATTCCTATTGGCAGGCTATTCCAGATTTTAGGTGCATAACTGCAGAAGGCTGCCTCACCACTTCTTTAAGTTTTGCTGTTGGAATTCTACGCAGACACTCATTTGAGGATCTAAGGTTACGATTTGGAATATAAGGTGTCAGACATTCCGATATATACGATGGAGCGAGATTATTTAAGGCTTTGTAAACCATAAGTATTATTTTAAAGACAATTGTTAATGACACAGGTAACCAGTGTAGTGACTTTAAAACTAGAGAAATGTGCTCAAAATTTCTTTTCCTAGTTAAGATTCTAGCAGCCTATGACAACCTTATTCCGGGGTGTGCTATTGCCGTTTACCTTGTACATGGAGGACCACCACCTTAATTTCTGTCACCTGAGTTGTATAATGCCTTGGTCAATGGACCCAAAAATGTTAAATGTAATTTTAAGAACATTGAGGATGAAGAAATAAGGTCAAAACTAGAAAAAGTAATTATGTTTAAATTATTGTTTTAAATTTCATTTATAGTATGTAATATCATATCAGCTCACATTTTGGCTTTAACATCTAAAATACAATAGTACTATCAACAATAAAGCAGTGGTCTTTCCAAAGATTACAGTCTGGACATGAGAGCAATCTAATATATTATAATCTGATTTCTCTCTAATATATTCTAATATATAAAACTGTGGGGGCATCATCAATAGATAAATTAGTCTAAGGTGAGAGTAATAAATCAGTATTAAGAGATGATTGACTACTTGATCAGTAAATATTAACTACAGTAAAATCTGTTGTAGTAGTTACCAAGTGTACGTTGTGATTCTTACTATATTTCAGATATATTAAGGGAAAACCTTAGCACCATCTTGATGTTTCAGAATTTATTGAGTTTAGCAGGGTGCTTGCATAGGATGATTTCTGTGGAATGTTCTAAACAAATACTGTAGATACTCGCGTATTAGTCGATCTTGCATATAAGTCAAGTGTATTTTTAAGCCGAAAATTACGAAATTTGTTATGACCTGCGTATAAGTCGAGGGTAAAACCTGGGTTTTTTGATGGCCCATTGTCTTAATAAGTACGGTCTTCTCACCAATACCTCCTACAGTTCGATTCCCCAGCATATCAAATGGCATTGGCGTTTCATCCATGTTACCAATGTTACTGAGATCAAAGTCATGCCTTTGTCTTTGCTTGATAATAAATTTATGAAAGGAACTGACCTTTTCTTCTAGATCTTTCGGCAACTTCTGCACGATTTTTGTTCACTGACTAAGGCACAGCCCATATCTGTTCATAAACCGCGTACACCAGCCAGCCGATGCTTGAAATTCCAACAAAAGCTTATGTGGTGTTACGGGTCCACAGCTCTCTTAGCAAAGGCCATTTTAGTTTTTAAATAAATAATCACTGCACTTGCAGCTTAGCGAGGGGGCATGGTGGCTGTAGAGAGTCGCACGGCGATCTGCGGTGTGGGGGCGTTTCTCAGCTAGTGCACAGGTGAGGGACTGCCCACATCCGTGATTGTTCCTGTGGCTAATGTGCTGCAGCTGCTTTGTCCTCTCTGCATATAAAGAGAAGCGCGAGTCAGTTAGAGAGGAAGGAAAAACAGAGTAAAAAAAAAAAAAACAAGGAAGAGAAAGAAAGATGGAGATGGCTGGAGAAAGCAGGGGAGAGAGAGACGGTGCGAGTGGGCGAGCGAATGAACGAGCGCTCGCAGGCAGCTGTGTGGAAGCCTGGGTGTTAGGCCAACACCCGGGAGTCAAAATAGAAGTCGCTCCTGCTGAGCGATTATGTAGCGGGAGTGATCAAAGAGGAAAAGACTGTCTGTAGAGATTGCTTAAAGAATGCTTCCAGCAACGTTTTAACCTCGGGTTTTTAAAGGATTGTTTTTCTATTTTATTGATTTTTAAACCTCCACATTTGCTTTATGGATTATTTATTTAATGAAGAGTTCTTTTAAATCACTGCACTGTTTACTTTGAACACTGAGTTTGATTGGCTGTTTTAAAAAAAAGCACTGTGCCATTACCCAAATTCTGTGGAAAATTGTGTTGCCCCGTGGATAAGTCGACCCTGCTTTTTTGAATGAATTTTAAGGCATAAATTTTTCGACTTATATGCGAGTATCTACAGTAGTTGAAGAAACCACAAATTGGCATTTTTTGGGCCCACAAGAGGAGTATTTAAATGATAATACATATAGGTTAATGGGAGATACCAGAATCTTTCATTCTCTCAAATGTTAGCACAAAAAAATTATCTTAAAATTTTACATTACTAGTAGCATAACAGTGAACTCATTTTAATATGTTTGTCACCTTTGATATATTTTTTTATTACCTTAAAACATATTTTTAAACTGACATTCCTACTAACTAAGATTAGAACTAGCAATCTTGTTTGAAGAAATGGTTAAAAAGGGATTATTATATAATACTCAAAAAAAATTAGTAAAACGTAGCAGATTAAAGACAGGTAAAATATCTTCTTCGTTATAATTGGCTTTGTTTGTAACACTTCAAAGCAATTGAAGTGATAGTACTGTAGATTATGTTATTTCGTTTTTAGATTCAAACCAGGTCCTTTTACACTTGGTGTTTTAGACGAAATTCAGAAGTTTCCCAAGGCATTTTACCTAGCCTTATGTTACACAGAAAAAACACTCACATGACAAGAAATGTACAAGATATTTTCTGTCAATCTGGAGTATGGAGGTAGTAATAAGCTTTTGAATACAACAATTATAGCATGGTTGCAAGATTACTTAATAGATGCACAAAGCTTGTTTTGCTAATGGATTGCATACATGTATGAATATTTCTGGGAGGGATTGGTTGTCGCAAGTGATTTTTTTTTTGCTTTTTGGCAAACTAATGCAATTTATGTTTTTTTTTTGGTCTGCCATTTCAATCTGTTCAGGTTGTTAATATTAGCAGTACACCTTTCCATAGGATGTAGTATAATGGGGTATACACTGCTGCCTCATGGATTCTCTATACCAGGCCTTCATCTAATACCCAGTCACTGTCTATGTGGGGTTTGCATCTTCTCCGAATATTTGTATGGATTTTTTTGCAGAAGCTCCAACTTTCATTCCATGTCTCCCAAGACGTGCATGCTAATTTAACTCTGATGCCTTTAAATAGGCTCTGTGTAAATGTAGTTGTATATATGAGTGAGCCCTCTAGTGGACTACAACCCTGCCAAGAGATATTTCCTCCCTTCTTGCTTCCAGGATAGGGTCCTGACCTGTCTAACACAACTAAATTAAACAAATCAGAGAATGCTGTGTCTTTTTATAAATAAATAAATGTGTTCTTTGAGCATTTCCAAACTGTATCTTTAAACTGTAGGTACATTTACCCCATATTTTTTTATGAATATATACAGTTTATACAATGAGTGCTTACTATATGTAATACTTAATGTGTATATTTCTTTTCTACTTGCAGAAAGGGAAAAAGCATCTCACTTGGTCAAATTCTAGCATTTGTTACAAGATCCACCAACACTTAGATGGGAATCTAAGGCATTTATTGAATTCATTTATAATAGAGATCTGTTCCCATCTGCAAACACATGTGCCAATATTTCACGTTTACTTTCTGTTCATAATATTTATGAATATTTTAAATGTAACCTTGACTTTGCCATTCAGAATTCTCCATGATTTGGGCAGGCATATAAAACTCAAACCAGTAATAATACTATAGTGGCTCCAAAGTCAATGACATACATAAGCCATAGGTGCTTTATTACTTCTGCACAAAAGAGTACCTCATGTATTTTATGTCCATCTTATTGTTTAGATCATTAAAATCTTAAATGGATTAATATTTTATATCACATCTTACTCAGATTTAGAAAAGTGTGTTATTACACTTTATTATACTTAGAAAAGAGAATAACAATCATTCTTTCTTTTTGTACTTTGTCATTAGTATTTAAAGTTACAACCTTTTACATTTTACCAAATGTCCAGTTTATTGAGAGATTAAAACACCACATTTTTGAAAGATGTGCCAATTTTGGCCTTTTTGGTGCTATTACAAGATTTTACATTGTTAAAATTCTCCAAAAATATATTTCCTGCATTATACTGTATGTTTGGTTTCTGGTTTTATAATATTATACAATCATTTGGTATACAGTAATAATTGTGCTTATTACAGTTTTTGCATTACACACAGTACTATTACATCAAAACATCTTCTAATACTTTGAAGAAATGTTTACACTTAGAAACTATTGCACTTTTTGTATTAGTAAAAAAAAAGTTACTCAAAAGTTCAAATGTGTGCTGTGGTCAAGCGATGTAAAGATAGTCTCAAAAATAAAGATATTTTGGGATGCCAACCAGATTGCTGTTTTTATTCACCTACAGACAAACTTAAATTTTTGATAAATTGAAAAGAAAATGTGTGATTTTGTGCTACTCACCAGACTGGGAATTCTCATAAATGGAAACAGAAAACAACTTTGTTTAGTGTCGATAAGACAGTGCTCTGTCCTGCAGTAGGCCCTGGTTTTCCAAAGACGCCTTCTACTGGAACTTCCGGGTTTTATGGTGGCTAAATTTAAAGCGGCAGGAACTAGGTGCCCTTATTGGGCGGTTTCTCAGAACTGTGAGAGAAGAAGAACAAGAAAATATGGTTAGCAGTAGCTACCCACTCATCTTGGCAGGATATTTCAAAACTGAAAATAAGGCAGTGGAGGACTCCTCTGACAGGCATGCATGACAGGGTACAATTCAAGGACTTGTACACTATATTTTATTAGGCAGTGTCAATCTGAAAATGTACAGAATAGGAAACCATTTATAAGCTCAGAGTAACCCCGAAATTGTTACAAGTACTGAAGGTTAATTTTCCTTTAAGCATGTTTTTTTTATTTTTTTTCACTTGCATTCATGACTAGTATTTATTGTTGATATGCAGATCTATTGTGGTTCTGCATTACAATTTAAGTGAGCTATACAGGAAATTGGATTATTGCATTCTGAATTTATTGTGTTTTTTAACAGGTCTGGGATACAATTACTCAGTTAGGTGTCATTTTATTCATTATAATTAACCTGCAATTTGTACTGTTCATGCTCACTGTAGAATTTTAATGGAATATTTTTAATCGGTACATGATCATTTTTACAACTTATTACAACCAAATTCATAAATGAAGTTTAACAATGGATTATTAAAAGCATAAGGAAATAGACTAAATGTAACTAAAGGGTTAACTAAGCTTGGCTTAAAGCTTGGGCACGTGAGGCTTTTGCCTCATCTAGAGGAGCCACCAAGATAGTTGCTAAGGTTAAAATGAAGTAGATGAGTAACAAACACCCCTCTAGAAAGTGGGAATAAATTAATGGGAAAGCCCAAACACTCCTCCAATGCTAAATCAATAGAAGAGTTCACAAATCACTCCTATTACAAGGCAAAATTCAGATTAATGGACGAGTCAAGGTGAGTCAGAAAACACTGGTGGCACTCTTTGATTGGATGAAGCTATGCATATTATGAGTCAGATGATCTGATGTATTGGATGAGGTAATGTAACAGAAAAGCATAAAGGCAGATGAATTGTTTTATTGAATGCTCATTTCATGGACTGAGTCATTTGTGCATACCTGTGTACAATGAAAGAATTGCTCTGCATTTTCATTTGGTCTCTGTGAATGACTTCTTTGAAAACACAGAAAATTTTTTCCACAACAATGTTCAAGCCAAAAATATGGAGTCAACACAAACTAATAATTTTAATTTCATTCTAAATAAGAATATATTGCAGAATTGTACAGTTTAAATGTACCTAATAATATGTACAACTATTATTTACATGAACAATTTCAAACTTCAAATTTAATTTATTAAAAATGGTTCCACCATTGAGTTTGTTATATACACATGTATTAATATATTTCCATAAATACAACAAGAGCAAAGAGGTAGTGTAATAAATGAATGTTTTTGTGTTTGAGGGTGTTACATTTATGATTGACAATGAAAAAGAAACTATTGTATATATTTTTGTATTTTTCTGAAAATTTTGAGAGAAACTGCTATCTGTTATTTGGATAAAAACTAAAGAATGAGGTATTGTAAAAATTAAGCCTTTGTTGTGTCTGTTTGTCTTTTCTTGCA
The DNA here is from genome assembly GCF_016835505.1 of Polypterus senegalus. Classification (NCBI taxonomy): domain Eukaryota; kingdom Metazoa; phylum Chordata; class Cladistia; order Polypteriformes; family Polypteridae; genus Polypterus; species Polypterus senegalus. The sequence continues at coordinate 243,002,036 of NC_053155.1, forward strand.
ATATGATCATGTGCATTTGCTAGTATTATTCAAAATATGTTTGATTTTATTGTAACATGTAATTGTAAATATTTCACAGATTTGCTATTTTTGGTGGTGATATATGAAATGTATAAATTACTACTTTGTTTGTATGATTTTCAGATGCTTTTTTTCTTTCCATACCTTTATTAAACCTGTATACATTCTGTATGAAGTGAACAAAATAAATAACTGATGTTAACCAACCAGTAAATTAATTATCAGAGTTTGCTTTATCAATGGCAGTAATTAATAAAATAAAAAAAAAATAGTGAGGATGATATGTGGAGGATCTCTGCTTCACTTTAAGGCAATTTATAAATCAAGTTCATAAATCACTGAAAGTCTGCATTAAATAACTTTCACTTTCTCTGTTGTTGTCGGAATGTGGTAATAATCTATTTTTCAACTAATAACCCAAACATGTTTGCTGCAATAAACCAAATACTATTTATTCATAACATAATTATAATAGAATTTGGATATATGCAGACATAATTATAGGTATATGTATACAGCTATAGAGATGAAGGACAATAAAGAACAACGTGAAACATACATTTACACTAGCTTAGTTGAACTTTTCTCTTCTATAAAAAAAACGCATTGCTTGCTCTCTCTCTCAAGGGTGGGGATCGATCTGTTCTTAGCATAATTCTTTTTTTTTTGTAAAAACTTGATTGCTATGTATTGATTGTAATAAAATTAATAATAATAAAAAAAAAACGCATAGCTTTTGAATTCTGATCTTTTGATTCATGTAACTAAGATGGATAAGTTCTTTAACTAATTATAAAGTTTTTAGTGTCTGCATGAAAGTGGTATTGATTTGCTCATAGCAATAATGCACAGTTTTAGCCCCTTTACCCGTAGTTTGTGTGTGTGTCATGTTACTCCGAACGTCTTACTGGATTTATGTAGAGAAACTAATAACAGCTAAAAATGTATCCATTACAAAGTTTATAACTTTTCAGTTACAGTGATACCAATAGCATAATACATTAACTGTCTTTATCCTAACTACTAAGTTGCAATTAATAATATGAATCAAAGTACAGTAGGTGTATTTATGGTTTGTTGTAAGTGATGCTGTGATCCTTTCCTTGTTGGCTATCTCCATTACACATGGAAAGGTCTTCATTCCGCTTTTCTTTCTTTGTTCAGAAGCTCTTCTTCTTCTTCTTTACTTTGTTTGCACCTTCTGGTTGCAGAAAATGCTGCAAATTTATACACTTTTTTCTTTTTAAGCGAGCATAAAGTTTATATCTACTGAGAAGTTGGTGATCAGTCAACCACCATCTTAAGGAGGATGATCTTGTGATTTTTTTTCATGTTTGCTTGTTTTTCCTTAGCAAGGTTTGGACCAATTTCACCCTTGCTGAACTCCAATACAGACAAGTTTAACACTCTTCCCATCTAGTACCAGGGTGCTCTTCAGAGTTAAAGGAATCATTCCAGGTTTTGTTGTAACCACACGCGAGGCAACATGGTCTTTGCTATAGAGAGCAGAAGCTATGGCCATATTAACAGCAGTGAGCATGTAGAGAAAGCGTATATAGATATAGTGCTTGCAAAGGTTTTTAAACGGAGTAGATGTTTTGCTATTGGTATTTTGGATGCACATAAGCTTTACCTTTTAGTTTAAAGCTAAAGTTTTGGCCATCAGTGTTGCCCATTGATAAATTATGGTCTTTTATCATAGAGCAAGTATTAAAATGATGAAGGAGAAGATCTTCTCTGGCCATTACTTTGTTATTGATCATTTTGTCAGATATGGCCCAGAAGGTGCAAAGAGGCTCCACAGAGAGAAATCTGGTACTCTTTCTGGAGTTAAAGGTGTCTGGAAATTTTATTTTTTGCAAAGATTTTGGATGCCAAAGAATAGCAAACTAGGTAATGCCAGTCTGTCCTACAACAGTAGTTATGGTTAATATACCAGCTCTGTAAATATTATGCCATGTACTTGTGTGACATTATGTTGGAAATTTTAATTCCTTTCTTTTATCTGTGCAGTATAAAATTTTGTGATATATGCATAATTAATAAGAACCAATGTTTCATATCAAGCTTGCTAACTGGATTGATACTATACCAAAACAAATGAACCTCTGAAGTACAGCACTGATAGTCTCATTTATTTACTGAATAAAACAAATTACAGGTACCTAAGTTAAAATGAAATGACACCATAATTTAGAGTTTTACTTCTTCATTTCCAGCACATTTACTTTATAAGATAGTGTAAAGCCTAAAGTATAAAATAAACAAGGATTTGAATGTATTACCAAACATTAAGTCAAGAAAAGAATATGGCAAACAAGAAAAGGCCTATTTTTTCTTTGCTTTTTTTGTACCTTAACAGATTATTCTTATTTTTGTTGACTTTGGCTTTTAGCTTAACTGCCATTATTTATGACAGTTGACTTTTTCCCCTCAGTTTCTTTAAGTTTAATCAATGGTTTATGCCTTGCCCAAGATCCTGCATTTTCTCTAGGCTCTTTCCATACAAACATTTTACCTTCTTATCTGATCTCACTCATTCTGATCTCTTCCTTATCTCTTACTTTTCAGTCCAACCTGTCTTGGATTATTTCCTGCAACACTAAAAATCCATTGCAGTTTCTCTCTGAATTAATGCTGTAAGTGTCTGTTCACTCCCCAAGTCTTATTGGTTGCACCACTCTGACTTAAAAGATCTGATTGCTTTTAACAAACAACTTTCCTTATGGTGATTCATTTTTGCTTCTGATGAAGAATTACCAGGTTAATTACAACTAGGATAATTAATTCACACTTTCTTTATTAATGTAACACCAACAAAAATAAATACATATTCATCCATTTATTTTCTGAAATCACTGTTTCAACTGTTGTATTGCAGACCATCCTGGCAGTATCAGATGCAAGAAAGAAACCTACCATGAACACCATGTAGTGCATAGTTAGCAATGGCAGAACAATAGTAGTTAGTTGGCCCAGTGGTACCATTGTTATTTCCATTAAGGTATACAGAAGAGTTAAATTAATATTATTATATTTCTTATGAATGGTGTATAAGGGTGCAACAGATCAACTTGTGTAGCACAACTGAATTTAAAAAACTGGCATCTAACATTTTGTCAAGAAAGATGTTAATTCAAACATTTACCAAGTATTTTTAAATCTTAATTATTCTTACATATGGCATTATATGGCTTCTAGGAGCTACATGGGACAACAGCATGGAAAATCCATTCCTGGGGCCTCATGTATAAACGGTGCGTAGGCACAGAAATGTTGCATAAGAACTTTTCCACGTTCAAAACGCAATGTATAAAACCTACACTTGGCGTAAAGCCACGCACTTTTCCTCGGTACCTCATACCTTGTCGTACGCAAGTTCTCCACTCGGTTTTGCAGGCTGGTGGCACCCAGCATCAAAGCAATGCTACTGTTCCTGTGTGGTTACACCTTATTTTCCTGGCGCAGCTTTATAAATACACTGAAAGTAACAGCATATTGTTTATTAGTGTAATGCATCTGATTGTAATTAACTTGTAACAATATAATGGTCCAGGGAGTTGGGCGATATTAGAAGTAAGTAAGCTTGATGCTATAGATGTTTTAGTGTTGGGCGATATTAGAACAATCTAGACGAGAACAGGCCATTCAGCCCAACAAAGCTCGCCAGTCCTATCCACTTGCTTCCTCCAAGAAAACATCAAGTCGAGTTTTGAAAGTCCCTAACGTCTTACTGTCTACCACACTACTTGGTAACTTATTCCAAGTGTCTATCGTTCTTTGTGTAAAGAAAAACTTCCTAATGTTTGTGCGAAATTTACCCTTAACAAGTTTCCAACTGTGTCCCCGTGTTCTTGATGAGCTCATTTTAAAATACAAGTCTCGATCCACTGTACTAATTCCCTTCATAATTTTAAACACTTCAATCATGTCACCTCTTAATCTTCTTTTGCTTAAACTGTAAAGGCCCAGCTCTTTTAATCTTTCCTCATAATTCAACCCCTGTAGACCTGGAATCAGCCTAGTCGCTCTTCTCTGGACCTTTTCTAGTGCTGCTATGTCCTTTTGTAGCCTGGAGACCAAAACTGCACACAGTACTCAAGATGAGGCCTCACCAGTGCATTATAAAGGTTGAGCATAACCTCCTTGGACTTGTACTCCACAGATCGTGCTATATAACCTAACATTCTGTTAGCCTTCTTAATGGCTTCTGAACACTGTTTGGAAGTTGATAGCTTGGAGTCCACTATGACTCCTAAATCCTTCTCATAAGGTGTACTCTCGATTTTTCGACCGCCCATTGTGTATTCAAACCTAATATTTTTACTTCCTATGTGTAATACTTTACATTTACTGACATTAAATTTCATCTGCCACAAATCTGCCCAAGCCTGTATGCTATCCAAGTCCTTCTGTAATGATATAACGGATTCCAAATTATCTGCTAATCCACCTATCTTGGTATCATCTGCAAACTTAACCAGCTTGTTACTTATATTCCTATCTAAATCATTTATATATATTAAAAATAGCAGCGGCCCTAGCACTGACCCCTGTGGAACACCACTCTTAACATCAGCCAGTTCTGATGAGGTTCCTCGCACCATCACCCTCTGCTTCCTGTGTCTGAGCCAATTCTGCACCCATCTAAAAACATCACCCTGAATTCCCACTTCTTTTAACTTGATGCCCAACCTCTCATGTGGCACCTTATCAAATGCTTTCTGAAAGTCCAGATAAATAATATCATAAGCTCCACTTTGATCGTATCCTTTTGTTGCCTCCTCATAGAATTCCAACATGTTAGTAAAACACGACCTCCCCCTTCTGAACCCATGCTGACTGTTCAGAATAACTCCTGTCCTTGTCATGTGTTGCTCAATCTTATCCTTAATAATTCCTTCCATTAATTTTCCTGTGATGCTTGTTAAGCTTACTGGCCTATAGTTGCTTGGATCTGCCCTGTCACCCTTTTTATATAATGGGATGATATTTGCCATTTTCCAGTCCTTTGGAATCTCTCCAGTGCACAGTGACTTCCTAAAAATATGTGTCAAGGGTTTATATATGTACTCACTAGCCTCCTTAAGAACACGAGGATAAATATTATCTGGGCCTGGTGATTTGTTTGATTTCATCTTATTTAATCTGAGCAGCACTTCTCCCTCTACAATTTCCAAATCCCTCAGTACCTCCTTAGTAGTTGTGTTTACCTCTGGCAGGTTATCCACTTGCTCACTTGTAAACACCTCAGAAAAATGTAAGTTTAGGGCATCTGCTATTTCATTGTCTGTATCTTTTAATTCCCTTTACTATTCCTGATGAACTTGACCTCCTCCTTAACTGTTCTTTTACTACTAAAATACTGAAAGAATCTCTTGGGGTCTTCTTTCGCCTTATCTGCTATATTCCTCTCCAACTGTCTTTTAGCCTCTCTGATATCCTTCTTAATGGTTGCCCTCATGTTCTCATACGCTACGGTTCTCTTTGCAGTCATTAGTCTTATATGCCTTATACAGCAGTTTTTTCCTTTGCAACTTCTTTTTTAAATCTTTATTAATCCATCGTGGAGATTTTTTAGTTTCCTATTACTTCCAAATTTAGGTATGTATCTGTCCTGCATTACATGTAAAACATTTTTAAACCTGTTCCACTGCTCCTCGACTGTCTCCACATTTAAAAGCTTATCCCAGTCTATCCTACTTAGACTTTGTCGCATCTGCTCAAAATTAGCCCTACTAAAGTTCAACTTAACAATTTTAGTCTTTGCATCTGTACTCTTACAAAATACTGAGAATTGTATTACATTATGGTCACTTGACCCTAGTGGTTCAATCACCTCTACACCCTCAATTCTATCCTGATTATTACAGAATACTAAATCCAGATAGGCTTCACCCCTTGTTGGTGCTTTAACATGCTGTGTTAAAAAACAGTCGCCGATTACTTCTAAAACTCCTGCTCTTGTGCTCCTCCATCTGTAAGGTTATCCCAGTTAATATTTGGATAATTAAAGTCCCCATGACTATAATATCCCCCTGTAAACTTGCCTTTTTGATATTACTAAAAAGATGTGTGTTGAAATTACTGTCTGAATTGGGTGGTCTATAACACACTCCTAAAATGAGACCTTTTTCCCTAATATTTTCCAGGCGAAGCCACATGTCCTCACTAAGATGGGGCTCATCATCCAACTGAAGATGACTTACATTTAATTCCTGTTTGGCATAAACAGCAACCCCACCTCCTTTTCTGTTCTGTCTATCCTTCCTAAAAAATGTGTATCCCTCTATGTTACACTCATCCCCATCTTTGTTATTTAGCCAGGTTTCCGTTATTGCTATAATATCATAATTGTGCTCTGCTACATACAACTCCAACTCACTTACCTTATTTTTGATACTCCAAATACCATAACTGCTTTAGCGTTGTCACTCTCACTGCACCTTCTTCTTCTTCTTTCAGCTGCTCCCGTTAAGAGTTGCCACAGCGGATCATCTTTTTCCATATTACTCTCACTGCACCACTCGGAGTATTTATATCACTGTATCTGAGTGTGAATCACAGCAGCAGCTGATCAGAAAGAGAATTATCGGCATACAGCTTCAAGCAGACGCTGTCTCAGCCATGGCAAAACGTTTCAAGGCCTTTTCTGTACGGACCTCGCGGTTCAGAAACAGTTTCATCCCAAGAACGCCTTTAATCAATTGCTCCTTGTAGAACTGCTTGTACTTATAAGTACAGTACAATCACCCCACTGTAAACTTGCACTACAGTTATAATATCACACAACCTGAGCCACTTTATAAAGCGTGTATTTACATATGATGACAATATCATTTTTAAGATGAAATGCAGCAAAATGTTTATTATATTATACAGATAAAACTTTAACTTCATTTAAATAATCTATATTCTTCACTGGGACTGTCGTGAAGGATAGAATAATTAAACATGTACTACGAAGATATTTCAATGTTCCTTAAACGTTTTGAAGAATCGGTGCTCTAAGCTTACAGATGGCTTAACGTCTATTACAGAGCTGATTGTGTAGCGATCGGTTACTTGAAGAAAGAAAAGCAAGGATTGCAGGGGCGGCTACGCCAATATATATTGAATATAAAACAGAAAGAGAAAATAACAACACAGCTAAAAACGCAGCGACAAATTTCGGCAAAGTTAAATGCTTGTGTCATGAGCACGGGGCGGCTATGCAGTGTCCGCAATGGACGTGGCCACCCACTGGGCATAAGCTACCTTACTGACATTGGCGGGAGAAGGAGCCACCGATTCTTCCTCTGTCCAGGGCCACCACAAGCCTAGAGCCGCCCCTGAGTACTGCTGCAATAAATTATTTCATCGAAGGTTGCACACAATCACTGCGCCGTGAAACCCATGTTTAATAACGTGCTTTAACTCCTATCATCATGAAAATGATATCACGTATACTTCTCAGCATTTTAGTTATTCAGAGAGCTGTAATATCACAAATGTAATGGATTCTGTGTCCAGTTGGAGGAAGAGAGCCAGTTTAAGAAGCAAGTAGTGATTCACACACATAGAGCACATAGAAGATCACATACAAAACAAAGCATTTAAAGTGCTACTTTAATTACGATGTGATTTGAGAAACTGGTTAATTGAACAATTTTAAGATGAAGTTTATGATGTTCTACTTTAATGACAAAATAAACTACCTGATTAAAGTGGAAATTTTGAGATTGAAGTTGACATTTCGTGCTTTTTCCCCACTGTGTGCCTTTTTTTTCTCTGTACCCTAATAAGCTTTCATGACACTCAGACAGTGGGCTACAACTCTCCTTTTCACAACGACTTTGATATGTGACTTCTTTTTTATTTCCGGCACTGTGCGATTTTGTGAACGTGAGCTTTCAAGTTTCTCCAACACGCTATGTCACTCGATCAACTTCCTTTTGTTGATTATACCACGGTTTAATTAAACAAATAGTATGTTTTTCCTTTGCCTCCACTTGGTATTCGCGGAAATTCTTATATTTCCCCCCGTGCTTTTCCCATTGTCTTTTCACAGAAGGCTGCGCTGAAGGGTGATTTTATATTGATTTGCATATTCAAAGAGGTGTAATTCTGGTAGGAGTTGGGGCGTTACATAAAGCGTGTGCACGAGCAATACTTTTCACACTGACCGGGATTTATGTAGCGGAAGAACGTGGAAGTTGGAGTACGCACAGATTCCTGCATCTGGATTTTTCTGTGCGTAAGCACATTTCAGCTTTTGTGCTTACGCCATGTTATACTGTGAGTTCTACGCATGCCGTTATACATGAGGCCCCTGGTCTTGGTTTCAGTTATAGTTCCTGGTATTCTTGTTCGTGGTTCAGTGCTATTCCCATTAACAAAAACCAAATGAAATATGTTATTAATAAAAAATAATGAGTTCATTAACTAAAACTAAAATAAAAATGAAAAACTAAAGGCTAGAATAAATTAAAATGAGAAAATAAAAACACAAAACAAAACTATTTTTTGTATTTTAATTTTGATTTCCTCTGCACTGTTCTTTGTGCATAATGTACATGCACGTCAGCAGTTGTAAATTACATATTATTTCAAACTGTGCAGTTGTAAATTTGCTCAAGAATAAGCATTGATTAGCACATTATGTGCAAGTATCCCTCACTGCTGGTATCTGAATGTGAGGATTTCAGTGGTCATTTCATCCACCACTTAACTTTATCTTCTGGAACTGAAAGCGAATACCAAAGTGTCATCACTTGCCAATGACTTATTCTGTGGATTTCATTGGCTGGTCTTTTGTAAGTGAATGTCACCCAACTTGCACTAAACTTCAATGAAAAGGTGCTTAAATTAAAACATGCCACACAATACTTTTAGAAGTCTGAAAGTAATAGCCATAGAGCAGGGGTCCCCAACTCCGGTCCTGGAGGGCCCCAGTGACTACAGGTTTTCATTCTAACCCTTTTCTTATTAAGTGACCTGTTTTTTGCTACTAATTAATTTCTTTTGCATGAATTTTAATTGAATTGTTTTTTAAGATTTGTTCCTCTGAATTTCTTCATCGTTCCTCTATATTGCTTCTTTTCTTTCCTTAAATGGCACCCAAACAGAAATGAAATGTGAAGTTAATGTGCCAACAGAAGATCAACTATGTCAGGGCCTCAAACTCCTACCAGTTTCAATCCAGCCAGTTGCTTAATTACCCGCTGAGTCTTGTCGTTAATTAAACCCATTCTTTCATTCCATGGCTTGTTGCTGCTCTCATTGTGCAATAGCATACATTTCTGAAACTGTTGATTTTCTCTTTTCTAAGAGCACTGTTAAAATGTTTTGGGGACCTGAGCAGATCAGCATTCCTGAGACCTTCATCTTTCTTTATTTTCATTTATTGCATGATGAACATAATTTGCTGGTCATGTTTTGGCTCATTTTGTATCTCATTATTGTTCGGCAGCTAATTAAGGAAAAAGAAACAATTAAGGGGTCGGAGTCTTCAAGTGAAATTCAATTAAATTTAATTCAAAAGAAGTTAATTAGCAGCAAAACAGGACACTAATTAAAAAAAGGGTTAGCATGAAAACCTGCAGTCACTGAGGCCATTCAGGACCAGAATTAAGGACCCCTGCCATAGAGCGGTTGTCAAGTTCGAATAACTACTCCCATGCTTTACATTCAGTCAGTGTTTAGACAGGAAAAAAAATGTTGTCTTTATGCACCAAAGAAAGTAGGAATTTCAGACATTTAACCATACATCCCACAGATATTACTTGTTTATTGATGGTACCTTTACAGTTACAGATTAAGCATATGGTCATAGCATCCAGTCAGTGTTAGCAAACGAGCCAACAAATGGTATATACTGTATGCAGTTTTCAACTAGGTTATTAGTACTGTTGTTTCAACATGGGTAGTGTGGTGCCACCAGGCAAGCAAGTTCAGTCATGCTATAATGGTAACTGAATGTTACAGTAAATGCTTCATTGATAGAAAATGGATGGGCTATAATTTCTTTATATATTTAGAATGCCTCAGCATTTTGAAGTTTTTAACAAGGGGTCGTGACGTGCTGTGCTTGGGAGATCATCTCCATTGTCACAACTAAAATATGCCATCCTGCTTAGTATATTTTAACAAAAGCAATGTACCAAACCAGCTCTGTATTAAAATAAACTTTGGCGATGGATATGTGTTCAGCAAACTTTCTTTGTGTAACATTGCTGTGCTTAACATTTGGCACATCAGTGGTAAAGTATTAGAACTATCTGATTCAATGCAGACTGCAATCTTATAAAGTAAGAATATACTGTATGTGTTTGGTGATTTTACTGTTCACAAAGTGAATCTCAAAAATAAAAAGACAGCATTTTTTAAATTAAATAACCATTTGCTTAAACATGTAGTAGGTTAAGGTAACAAATGACATCAGACCACATTTATTATTTAATTCTGCATGTTTTTCTGTTATACTAAAAACCTCTAACTGTCACATTATCAGGAGAAAATGTATTTTTGTCAGAGACAATAAAATTGTATGCATTAAGTCGATGCAACATGAATGATATACAGTTTGACTAATAAAAAGAAAACTTACTGTGATTGACAAATAGGACATTTTACGCAGTGCTTATTTTGTAGATGATGAGGTGCCAGATGTCATAGTGACAATCTGGAGTTACAATGGGATTGACTCGACAATGGCAATTATTGCAACAGAGTGTAGCGCTGTTAATGCCAAATTATGTCATTGGCCTAATAAATACATGAAATCATTACTGTTTACTCACATGCATAAATTTGTATCTTACTTGGATATCCTGCAGTCTTAAATTTTTCCACTGCCCACATTCTGTGTAGCACATTTGTTTTGGAGTTTTCACTGTCCTAAGCCTCTTCTGATGCGTCTTTAATTCCCATTGCACCTCAGTTATTTTTAACTACACTCCCCTGCCGATTTATTTGGATTAATGCGGCTTCCAGTGTTTTTAGCACATTTGTTTTTCAGATTAGCCAATTATAAAAGAGTCTGTGTAATAAAGTTTGTTTATTTAAACATTTTTAACAAACACAATATATTTTATGTAGATTGTGGTGTCCCAGAATGCAAGTGTAAGTTGAAGTGAAGTTGAGTGTAGATGGCTCAAACTGTGAGGAAATGGTACTGAGCTCTAGTCAGCTGTGGCACAAATTTAGTGCAGATTGAACCAGATGATGGTGATGAAGAAGGGATAATGAAAGAAAATTTTTTAGTTTTCTCTAAAAATTATAGCACCATCCTCATCTATGCTCTTGACATTTGAGAAATGACAGGAAAAAAATGAGGTTGTGATAACATGCAGCTCAAGTGAGGTTCCTGTGCTAGGTTGCTGTGCTCAGTCTGTGGATTGGGAAGCACTGAGTGAGAATATCCACTGGGTGCTTCACACAACTCATACACCAATGAGCGGGCTACAGCCAGGACACATTATTGACATTATGTCTTTCTGTTAGAAGGCTTGCCAATTGCTCAAATGTAGCTGGAGCCTGTTGCAACAAGTAAGACAGTCTGTTCTGACAAACACAGTTGGTTGTCAGACATCTGATCAGAAATGAGATATGATCTTAAATTTGAAAGTTTATCATCTCTAAACATTTAAAAGAAATTAAATATACACATAGCTGAGCCAAAGTGGACTGTGGTATGTACCTGATTTTAATAAGATTAGCTGTTAAAGATTTTGGATGCCACTGTTTTTTTCTTTCCTGTAACTTTTCTCTTTTTACCTGTTAAATTTAACTTCATGCAGATTTTTTTTTCTGAAATAATTTAAAAGTAAAACTTGGAATAAAAATCCACACATACTAAGCTGTTCAAAGCTAGAGTAGGGTGCAAGTAATAATTATTATGTCATTCTTTTTGCTGCACCACACATAGTATTAGTCATCACAAATACCTTCTTTTATTGTAATACCAGGTTGCCTGGCAATATATTACAGCCTTTTCAAAGAATAATGATTTTAGACAGTTTATTGCCATTTATCTGCAGCAAAAAGTATGTCACATGGTTAGAATGTTTATAATAGAAATTATATTGTATTAAGGTTCAAGGGGCACACTAAAGTGCCCTAGGAGGCCTGGCAAAAAAGAAGACTGAAGGCTACACTTTTTTCAAAGGAAGTAAGGCTTTTTTCCTCTGCAGAGAGAAATCATTGAAATATGCTGCAGTAGAGTTCTCTGAGTGTCAGTTCCTTGTGTTTACATTTTATCTGCCAGTACCTGAGAAACGTCTTGGCATCTGTGTAGTGGCCCTCTAGGAATTACTGGCTTTAACCATTTTTTCATACTTTGGCACACAAGTCTTTTGCTAAAAAACAGCCAGACACTCTTAAGTGTAGCAGTAATGTTGGATTTCTCTCCATGGGGAATCTTTGGAATTCAGCCTCTGGGCTTTATTGGATAAAATCACCACATGATAACCTGGAAATGTATCCTCATGGTACCAGTTAAATACTTAAAAAGTGCCATAACTCAATGATTGGCAATCTAAAACTAATAGTCCAATACTAATGGTCAACCAAAAAAGGATGGGCTTATGTACACTTAAGAAACTAATGGCAAGACGTCTACTCATTCCTTTAAAAACCATTGCAAAAAAACACCATATCAGCTCTTTGTTAAGTTCACTGTTCAGCATGGATGTAACTTGTAACAGCAATCAGTCAGTCAATTCTTTTGATACTACACACATCTCCTATAGTCCACCTTCCCTATGGATGCATAATACACACATAGAGTAGTTTTATCTATTGTATCTTCAGGTGATTACAGTCATTAAGTATTTTATTTTCAGCCTAAAGATCTTGTGGACTTTGTTACTTGTTTGGTCTTTAAGTATAGAAGTTTACATCACTGTGGTAAAGAACAATGCCTTAAGTAAAACATAATACAAGGGTTGTGCCAAAATAATGAGATCATTACTTTATGATTCAGTAAACACATAAGTAGTAAATTTCTGTATGTCAATGAAATCTTTATTTCATAAATGCATCTCTACTACATTGTAATTTTTCACCACTGATCTAGATGTCTGAAAATTGTCCTTATACATAGTAACTTCATACATGGTGTCCTATTAAAGTCTCTGCTCCATTTTTTTATCTGCTGCTGCCTTCATGTCAGTATGGAGCTGAATGGTGATTGGTACATTTGAACAATTTTCACATTTGAATAGAGCGTTCAGATAAAACAATCCTGTTCACCTATTTTTTCTAAAATACCATTAAGTTGAATAAAACTATCAACCACACTTCCTTGTAACTTATTTAATGAATTTATGGGTCTCTAAAGTCTGTGTTCCTGTCTTTAAGGTGTTTCATACTTTGTCTGATGCATTTTCTCCATGTATATGTTGAAATTGTGAATAAAAACAAGTGTATTACCTCCTAATTTCAATCACTGGACATTGTCAAGATGCCACAACCAGATCACCTTTTTTCCGATGGAACATTCATATACAGTAACTAAGACAGGTGATGCCATTTTACCTTGACCTCTTCTATGATAGATGGACTACTTAGTACATACCTGTATTTCAGTATTGTCAGTCATCTTTTGGTAGTAATAGTAAGCTAATAATATTTTTGAAGAAACCCATGTTTCATATGGGCCATGAAAATAGTACAGAGATTAACAATGCAAGGTCGTAGCTCCAAGTTTCTAGGTTTACACCTTGGTCAAATTAATGTCTTTTTGGAGTCTTCCAATTATGTGTGCATGGAATTTCTCTGGGTACTCTTCCATATTTCCTCCACATTATAAATGTTTTTGTTAAGCTGAATGGTTGCTCTAATTTGCCCATTGTTTTGTGTGTATTTGTGATGGGTTGGTCCTTCATCATTAACATTACCATCCTGCAACCAGTATAGCTAAAATATGCATCAGCATCCCCCTATCTTACACTGGAAAGCTCTTAATACTATAATGCAATAATGATGTATACTGTATATTTGGGTAATGTAAATGATATTTATAAGAATATATTAACTGTATATATAGTAAAGAGAAACACAATTCTGACATGGTGATCAAATAACCTGTTTAATTGCTAAAAAAATTAAAAATAAAGCCTTTATTACTAACACCCTCCAAACCCCACCTTAATGAACCAAACCATTGCACCCCCACACCCTCATTTGCTATTTGTTGCCTTTGATTCCTGTATGTCTAATCATTTATTTCTGATGATGACACCTGTTAGGTTGCCAAAAGCGTAGATTTAAAAAATAATTTCAAGTTACATGATTCATTTTCTCCCTTTGAGGACTACAAGCTATAAATATGCACATTGTATCACAGTCCATCGCTTCCATATATATAAAATTTTTCATAATTATTCATAACTAGCTGTGTAAGCCCGTGCTGTACAAAGCCCGGGGTCCTATAAACTATTGTAATGGACAGAAAAAAAACCTGATATATAGAGATGTCAGGTAATTGAAATGAACTACTCTGGGCATTTCTCTCCTAGGAGGATTCATTTTGCCGACATGCTTGCATTGCTTGTGCATTAGCAGTGGGAGGAAAAGTGAAAGGGATACTGTTTTGCTGATGTTAGCAGCTAAGCTACTTTGTCTTTCCTTGGAAGTTTCGTTTTGCCGATGTGCTTGCCTTGTTTGTGTATTAACAGCAGGAGGGAAAGTAAAAGGGATATCGTTTTCTCGATGTTAGCGGTTAAGCGACTTTGTCTTTCTTCTGATTGTGGAAGAAAATTTTGAATACAGACACCCCCCACTGGAATGCCCTGATTTAAACAATAAAACACAGGCAGGAGAGAGTGTCAATCATTATTCTTTATCTAAATCTCCAAAAAGGCAAAAAGCATCATATTAGTGTTTTTGCAAAGAAAAAAGTGTCCATTGTACTATATTTATACAATCCATTGATTAGGTCACTATTCTTCAAAAAGAATTAATTACAAATTCAGAAAATGTTTAACATGATTGGTTACACCTAGTTGCTAATGGGACATGGCAGATGCTGATACCTTAGATCAGGCATGTCAAAAACGCTGCCCCCGGGCCGCATGTGGCCCTCAACAGAAATCTGTGCGGCCCGCATGACAGATCCTAGTTTGCACTAAACTTGTACAGAATGATTACTATCATTTGTGATTGAATCATTCTGCATCTTCGGCATTACTTATTGACTTTTCTTGCTTCTGCCTTAAGCACGTTTTACCATGGCATTACGGTACCGGAAACATCATCTGCTAGTATAGTTACAGCCGCAAAGTCGTAACTACCAGGCCGTGAGAGAACTGCCAGCAACGGAGACTCACTCAGTGAAGGGCTAAAGCAAAAAGGCTGCCCCCTTCACTGAAGACACTTTTCAGAACGCTAGGCGGGCGGGGCTTTGCCAGAAAGAGGAGAGAGACCGGGGTGAGAGAGTATTACAACAAAGTATTTTTATGTTTCTGACAGTTTTCCCATATGACACGAGTCCACAGAAATCTCGTTACTATGAAGTACATTCAGCAGCAGATTACAACGAAGTGACCTTGAAATGCTTGAATGAATCATCCACAGAGCAGTTAGTTCTACGGTCACAGCTCAGTTGTGACCATTTGCACAACGATTCCCAAACAGAAACACTGTAAAAAATGTTCCTTCTTCGAACTTTCCTCGTACTGTTTTTTTGCTGTTTTTGTTTTGTGTGGTTTTAAGTGATATATTTTCCTTATTGCTCGTCAACATTTGAAAAACATCCATTAGAATTTAACTCTTTATCACCCTTCTATAGAAACAGCATACTTGTTATATGCAAAATAGAAGAAAAATCTCGGGTTGCAAACGTATGTGAACTGCTGCATTTGAAGACGCCGAAAAAGCCGTTTTTATGTGGTTGCAGTGATGCTTGTTCAAGAAGCATTCATGTTAATGCGTCACTCATTCAAGAATATATGAGGTTTTTAAACTCTCTTGGGACCCGGACAAACAATCTCACATGTGGCAATAGCGCTTCGGTACACACTTCAGCATGTCGTTCCCGTTGGGTGGGGATATACTGTATATATATATATATATATATACACACACACACAGACGCACACACATATAAACATACAGTACAGGCCAAAAGTTTGGACACACCTCCTCATTCAATGTGTTTTCTTTATTTTCATGACCATTTACATTGGTAGATTCTCACTGAATGCATCAAAACTATGAATGAACACATGCGGAGTTATGTACTTAACAAAAAAAGGCTGAAATAACTGAAAACATGTTTTATATTCTAGTTTCTTCAAAATAGCCATCCTTTGCTCTGATTACTGCTTTGCACACTCTTGGCATTCTCTCGATGAGCTTCAAGAGGTAGTCACCTGAAATAAAACCATATATAAACCATATAAACATATCTACATATACACATATCTACACATACACATATCTATATATATATACATATACACATACATATATACATATATATACATATCAACATATATATACACATACATATACATACATACACACACACACACATATATATATATATATATACAGATCTACATATATATATACATATCTATATCTGTATATATAGAGGGGACTGGGCGGTCTCATGGTCTGGAATCCCTACAGATTTTATTTTTTCTCCAGCCGTCTGGAGTTTTTTTGTTTTTTCTGTCCCCCCTGGCCATTGAACCTTACTCTTATTCGATGTTAATGTTGATTTATTTTGTTTCATAATTGTGTCTTTCATTTTTCTATTCTTTAATATGTAAAGCACTTTGAGCTACTGTTTGTATGAAAATGTGTTATATAAATAAATGTTGTTGTTGTTATCTACATATATACACACATATCCTGTATATACATATCCACATATATATACATATATATACATATCTACATATATATATAAACATACATACATATATATCTACATATATATATACTGTATATAGCAAAATCCCGTGTATACCACGTTCAGTCAGTTCAGCAGTCCGGTTGTAATATGACCAAGCTGTGCACTGAGATTACTTTTGAGAATGCAACATCTAGTTTTGTCCAGGAGGAAAGCAATGTTGCCTCAAATCAATGGCAACCTTTTGTGAGGTGTGTCCCTGAGACTTATTAATTGTCATCGCGAAGCAGAGCCTTACTGGAAATTTGAGGCATTTGAATTGAAATGGGAGATCAGAGGGTATAACGGTGATGCGAGGAATACATTCAGCGTGTGGTGCTCTGCTGTTTTTTTGTGTAGCTGCCTTCACACAGCTTCCCCGCTGCTTTATAAACGAACGCCATATAAGGCCGTCGTTTCTCCTTGCTTCGCGGTTCTGTACTGTTTTATTGTTCGTTTATTACGATTCTTATAGCTATTGTGTAGCTATTCGAGACTTACTGTACTGTTCAGGTACCCATTTCCTTTATTTAATCCACGGCTTGTACGCTATTTTTTGTTCGTTTATCATGAATAGAGATATTTATTGATTCCCTTCTTTAGCTGACTGCCTGCTCATATAAGGCGCTCCGCTGGCTTTTTGTGAAGCAGCCTTTACACAGCTTCTCAGCTGTTTTATAAATGAACGACATATAAAGCCATCCTCTTTCCTTGCTTTGCCAAGAAAGCTGCCTTTTTATTTAATCCACGGGTTCTCCGCTGTTTTATTGTTCGTTTATTACGATTATTATATTTCTCTTTATATATCACGTTGTCAGTTCAGCACTCTGGTTGTAATATAACGAAGCTGCGCAAGCTCACTCTTGAGGTGCAACATATAGTTGTCCAGGAGAAAAGCAATCTTGCCTGAAATCATTGGCAACCTTTTGTTGGGTCTGTCCCTGAGACTTCTTACTTCTCATCGCGAAGCAGAGCCTTACTAGAAATTGGAAGCATCTGAATTGAAATGGGAGATCAGAGGGTTTAACAGGGATGCGAGGAATACATTGAGTGTGGAGAAACTCTAGAGACAGCGTGTGTATTAATTTGTGGATTTTTCTGTCAGTATTTGGTGGCAGTGTGACGAAGTTGCTTCCGCAAGACCACGTTAGCTGTGGAGCTCAGCTCGGAGCATATTCTTTTCCCACCTTGTCAATTGTGTAATGCGTTTTTTAAACAGGTTTGATGCATTGAAGGGGTCACTCATACTGTGGGCAGTCAGTTCACGTGAGCTGCTCTCTTGTGTGATGTTGCGATGTCCACGGCTTTATTTAATGTTAGCTAAGAACCGGCACTTAAAAGTTTCTCGCTACAGCAATTTTAACTCCGTTACAAAGTGATCCAAAGTCTCGTTTATACCTCGTGTCTTCTCATTAAACTTGTATCTGGGGAATAAAGTATTCGGCGTTTTTCTTCAGCGCTTTAGGAGCTCTTCCTTCTTTTCCACGTACTGCAGTCACAGTCAGTTCACGTGATTACGTGGGAGCCGTGATGATGTCACACACAGCTCCGCCCCCACGTCCATCGAGCTAACGTCCATTACAGTATATGGAGAAAAATAGATTCCAGTTATGACCATTACGCGTAGAATTTTGAACTGAAACCTACCCAACTTTTGTACGTAAGCTGTAAGGAATGAGCCTGCCAAATTTAAGCCTTCTACCTACACGAGAAGTTGGAGAATTAGTGATGAGTGAGTCAGTCAGTGAGTGAGTCAGTGAGGGCTTTGCCTTTTATTAGTAAAGATTTTTGTGATTTTGAGTTTCTATAATTAGTTTAGGTCAGTGGACTTTGTGCATATCGGCTTATTTTACTATATTAACTTTGAAGTAAACTTAGTAAAGTAAAATTAGATTTTTGGAGGATTTGTTTTCCAACATGTATTACTGGGCAATGAATTCAGTGAGGGTTTTCGCAATTTCAGTTCACATGAAAAGGACTGCGCTGTTTACGTCACCATACTCTTACACAGGGTTCTTACACCTTTTCCAACTTCAAATTCCAGCACTTTTCAAGCACTTTCAAGGTGCATTTTTATGCTTTTCCAGTACCTAACAACTGCAGTAAATTATGTTTATATATGCTGTATGTACTTTTTCACATTTAAATCCATTGTGCTATTAAAAAAAAAAACACATATGACATTTCAACTTAAATTGTTGAATACTTTGGAGCACAGATTTATTGGGATAGTTCACCCAAAAATGGTAAAAAAAAAAAGTTCAGTTATTGGATGAAGTATCTTTTTAGGTTTGGTCTCTTTCTACCTAAAGTTGATATCTCAAAAAGTGAGCTTACAGTCAGATTTTGTTTGGGTGTAGTACCAAACTTTCATGATCAGTCGTTCATGATACTTCATGTGCATTACTATTCAAAATTCATGTAATAAATTAAATCCTTATGAATCCGAAAATATTCTTGCTGCAAATTAATGAACAACTGTTTCTGTGTCAACTGTTTTGAAAATCAGTCACCAAATATGGAAACCATAGTTTGTGAACTTTCATCAATATTACTTTTTATTATTGTCAATATTACCTTAGGTTGGGACTAAGGTACTGTTGTAACTGTATGGCAAATGTCCCACCCGTCAAATGGTGACAGTTAAGAGGTTAAAAGAAAACATGTTTAATGGTTCAAAATGTATCACCTCTCTGTAAGCAGTCTTGGCATTCTGTATAACCTATATATAAATTACAAATAATCACCAGACAGATAAATACAATTTCAATAAAACACTTTAATTGTGTAAAATAGGAACATTCTTTTCTGCCTTCTGCTTATCTTGAGCAGCCCTCACATGGCATGGCGTGAATTACACGATCAATAACTTAAATTGGCAAGGAAGTGCCCTTTAGACTGTTGAGTTTAGGAAAAAATCTGCAATTAACAACACAAGTGCAAAAAACTGCAATGAAAATAGTGCAAAAATGAAACTGCACTGAACAAAATATAGTGCAAAAATAATAACTAGCTTATCCAGGAGTAGGCCAAACAGGGTAGGGCCTGTTTAGGAGTGTCCTTCAGTTCCTTTAGTTTTTCAGCTAGCTGTTTCTCAAAAGTCTCCAGACTTCTTTTCTTTTCCTTTGCTGCTCTTTGAAGGCCATTGGACTTTGATATGAAGCTCAGTTTTCCTTGTGATTCAGCTTTTTCTGCATTGTCATCAGCGGACTTCAGGAGGACCCTCATATCCTCCTCTAGTCTCTTCTTTTTGGATTTTATTTATGTTATCTCTTCCATTAGTCCTTTCCTCTTCTGTGCCTTCTGTTCATCTTGCTTTAGACGTCTTTGGTCATCAAGATACATGTGGTATTTCTGTCTGGCAGCAGCGGCAGAGAGGAGTAGCTCCTTTGTGTAGGCTATGTTAAGAAGCCCTCCAACACTCCGCACATGGTCATGAATAACCCGCTGGAAGATTAATGAATGCTCCTTGAGGTTCTCCACCATTACCTCCTTGTTGACAGAAAACCCTCTTTCAACAGAGGCTTGGCCATGTGAAAGGATCAGGAGAAGTTTCACTACCTCCCATAGATGGCGACACTCTGCATTGTTGGATAAATGTTCATGGTAGAATGCATCCAAACTTCCACTTTCTGGGTTGAAGTTTCTAAAAGAATCTGATGCTGTCATCAGGCTGTGGTCATAGAAGTGACCAAACTCCCTCAGAATCTCATTACAGCATTTCTCTTCAATGCGCCCAGTTTCCACAAAGAGCCGCAGAACAGTGGTGAGTTTTCGGGTGCTCACCTCTTTGCTCTTGAGGAACACCCTTGGATCGAGAACAGAAAGGCTTCTCACAAGAGGATATCTGAGTGGAGCCTTTTCAAAAAGCATGGAGACCATCTTCAGCAAAAATAGTTTGCAGTTCTGCCTAAACTCCAGCCTCAGCCTCTCTGCATCCGAGTTCTTCTTCTTGTGCTCCTCCAGGGCTCACTCTGTGACAAATCCCACTCTCAGTTTGGTAACATCCATGTGGTTGACTGGATCAGCATAGTCAACTTGTAGAAGCTTTAATGTAGTTGTTGCATTCTTCATGACACTGGGCTTGATAAACTTCTCCAAGAGACTCCTAAGCATGTTGGTGAGATCCCCACTCATAAATGGCAGCATGGGTTTGTCTGTCTGGTATAACTTCAAAAATGGTGTGATTTCCAGAGCCACCATTAGAAAGAAGTTGAGCTTTGCCTGGAAGAGGTCATCTTGAACAATCATCTGAGCAGTCTTGAAAGATTTAGAAGATGGTTCTGTTATAGTTTTCGCTTTTGCAGCTTTGATGTATATTTTCAGAGAAGGCAAAATCTGTAGGGCACACTCAGCCACCTCTACGTTTTCCAGCCATCGATGACTACAGAAGTCAAGAGGGAAGGATGTGGAACCAGTGACTGCTGTATAGTCCTCTCTACGTGCTGGTACATCCTTGAAATGCCATTTAAGGTTTGAAAGAGCATTTCCCAGGTCCCAGTCTGTGGATGCACACCCTGCTCTGAAGGAATTGTTTAGTATATGCAAACCACAGCTTCCAACATTAAGCATTTTCTTGCCTTTTTGTTGTTCTATGTTTTGCTGGGCCATGGAGAAGATCTTCCAGTTCACATTTGGGCCATCCATCGACAGCTGAATCAGGTTGAGGAAGCCTATATCTGAACACACAGTCTCACGCGTCTCATATATTTGTTCTGCAGTGTGATGACACATGAAAAAAGATGTCAGATACCTTGAGGTTACTTGATTATCATTCCAGAATCTCAAGTGAACATCTAGCTGGCTTTTCTTCATTTCCCGATTTAAACTTTCATCAAATAGAAGAACATAACCTGATTCCTTTATGGCTTTGGTCTTCATCAGAGAAGAGAAATGAGGAGCTATCCCAAACACAGTGAGGTTTGCCACTTTATTCTCCCCACATTTAAACTGCTTTGCTTTGTTACTGTCGGGAAACATGGTTTGGAAAAGATCCCCTACATGCTCACATGATTTGTAAGAATAGTGGCTTGTTACAACTTTTGTTGCCCAGCATATTTCTACTTTAAGTGTTGGATTAGAGCTTACAAATGTTTTTATGGTGCCTTAGGAGTTGCTGGTTGACTGCTGTGGATTAGATGAATCTGGTAATGGTAGAGGCGCAATTTCCTTTGCTACTCCACTGGCAGCTTCCTCTGCACTGCTGCTTGTCTGCTGAAAAAAATCCCCCAATCCAGGACCTGGATATAGGAATCTTCTCATCAGATCTTGATGTTTTTTCCCTAAATAACAACAATAAAAAATAAGAAGACTTAATATAATGATACATAATATAAATAAGTTGTATAATAATGTATATAAGTGAAAAAAAAAGAAAAAGAATGAGATAATTAATTAGAGAGCAGGGCTGCAGTATTATGCGAAAATATTTTTTGTTGATTATTGCTCTTGATATAGTAAAGATTATATTAACACTACAATAAGGTTTCATTTGAACCAACCATGAGCAATGCATTTGTTACAGTATGTCTTAATCTTTGTTAATGTTATTTAATAAGAATTTAGCTGGTTAATGCCGTTTAAACGACACATCATATTTTGACATTCATCACATTGGTTATTTTTAAGTAACATCAAAACCAAAACGGTTATTCAAATTGGGATTAAATCATATAAGTTAACAACAGACGTTCCCCATTACTGAAACGTACAGTAAAACTTAAAAAAAAAAAAAAAGTCTAGCGCGAGCTCACTATGCACTTGCGAAACTGCCGTTAAACACTGAATCTGGCGGTAGAAATGGAAAAATAAATATCGTTTACATCGTATTAGCACTTTGTCGTTTGATGAAAGAATTCACGCGACTGCAGAATTCAATCAGTAAGCACACAAACTGAAATGTCAACTTAATGTACCGTGACCGTGAAAATCAATTAGTTAATTGGCCTAATCAAAAATTCCTTAACTTAAAACTTACCTTTCATATGGCTTGAAAGCGCGGCCTCTCCCATGGTGAAGAGCTGCACGTCCATTTTGCATATTTTGCAAGTGGCTAATCGAGGATTTGGTTCACGTTTTAGCCATAATTTGTATTTTTCGTCCTCCAGCCAATGAGCATTGAAACGGCAACCTCCCGGCATGTTTTCACCTCCCACTCTGCTCCAACAGAGGGTGCATCCACTGGAAGATTATTTTCGTTATGTGCAAAATGCATTTTCAGCTAAAAGGAAAACTACTCTGTAAGATAACGAATTATTATGAAAGCAATGCAATTTCAAATTCAAGCAGGTTCAAGCACTTTGTCCAAAATCCAAGCACTTTTCTAACCTTGAAAACACTATATTAAAAATCAAGCATTTTCCAGGATTTCTAGCACCCATACGAACCCTGCTTACAATGCTGAGAATGCACCTGAGAATATCCAAATGGAATTGATTGAACTGCAGTCCTGCAGATTCTATTCTGACGGCAAAATACAACGAAGTTGGTGTGCCAGGCTTGTATGCTTACCTGCCACCCTCGTATGTGCAGATCCATAAGTTGGCATCGAGAGTACTATCTATGTTTAGAAGGACTTAACTTTGTGAGCAATTGTTTTCGTTAATGAAAGCTACCAAAACCCTACATCGCTGAAGACTTACTGCCAAGTACCTTTCATCCCTTATAAAAGTTGCAGCTGCACAAGATTTCAAGCCTGATATTGACGAACTGGTTACTAACAAGAGATGCCAAATGTTGGGTCAAAAGAAATAAATCTCACACTGTAAGACTCCTATATAAGCAATGAATATAATATAATATAATATAATAATATAAGGACTTCGCTAAGAGGCTAAGACTCTAATTGTACGCTGTTGTACGGAGATTGTATGGAAATAAATTGCTTTTCTTTTCAGTATTTTCAGTATTGGAAAGAAAGCTACAGTAACTTTGTATAATATTATAATAGTATTTGTTACAGTGCGGCCCGCTGACACAATTATGGCAGTCGAAGCGGCCCACCAATGGTAGTGAGTTTGACATGCCTGCCTTAGATAACCACAATTTGATTGATAGTCATGACATTTTAAATGTATTATTTTTTTATTATTATTTTTATTTTAGGAGATGTGTGAACTTTGCCACGTACTTCTTGTTTTCCAAAAAATAAAGAACAATGGCCTAATTAATTTTATGATCCAGCTTGGTACAAAAAACAGGTAACTTAGTACTATAGAAGAATGGTTATGCCATAAATATAACATTTTCTCTTAAGGGGTTATATAAAGTAACAAGAAATACATTTATCATAGTGAATAATAAAATAACAGCATCAGCTTTTAAGCATAAGCTCAGAAGGATTTGAGACTCAGACACAAGCTAGGTGCACATTGGACCAGGGTTCAAATTCAACTCTTACATGAGGTTTCATTTTGCCCCGTTCGCTTTGCATTAGCAGTGGGAGGAAAAGTAAAAGGGATACCGTTTTGCTGATGTTAGTGGCAGAGTGACTTTGTCTTTCTTCTGAGGTTTCATTTTGCTGACATGCTAGACTCGCTTGTGTTATTAGCAGCTAAGCAAGTTTTCTGTTTCCTCACAGGTGGAGCCCTCACCCCAACTCCACCTCTCACTTCCGGGCTGGACAGACACACACTTACATGCCTAGACGTTTATGTATAAGATTATTTATTAACATAATAATCCACTTTTGACCTGACTAAATGAAAAAGATATTTTTATGGAATGAAGTTAAATTGACTTGCTGAAAACAAATGCTAATAAAGGAAATAATGTAAATTAACACTGAAACATTCTGTCAATGAGGAACCATTGTTAGTAAGTTAACATTGTTGCTGGATGAGAGTGTCTAAACCTTCTAACCATTTTAGGCAATTAGGAAGTCTTCATTCCACTAGATGTATGTACAGTGGTGTGAAAAACTATTTGCCCCCTTCCTGATTTCTTATTCTTTTGCATGTTTGTCACACAAAATGTTTCTCATCATCAAACACATTTAACCATTAGTCAAATATAACACAAGTAAACACAACATGCAGTTTTTAAACGATGGTTTTTATTATTTAGGGAGAAAAATAATCCAAACCTACATGGCCCTGTGTGAAAAAGTAATTGCCCCCTGAACCTTATAACTAGTTGGGCCACCCTTAGCAGCCTCCCTGCTGTCTCTTGGCAGTCACTTGAAAGAAGAATGACATCTTTCACCTGTCAGGGTTATATGTTATGTCTATAACAAAAAAAGAAACATAACATCTGTGGTTATTTATATTTTCTAACCTGAAAGTAATGCCTTAACTTATAAGGCATTAACTTATTTTCTATTTGTCTTTTATATCTGTCCAGAGCTGATATTGTAATGGAAGATGAGTCTTTGTTGACAATAACTGCAATCAAGCTTTGCGATAACTTGCAATGAGTCTTTAATTGGATGAATTTTGGCCCACTCATCTTTGCAGAATTGTTGTAATTCAGCTTTATTTGAGGGTTTTCTAGCATGAACCGCCTTTTTAAGGTCATGCCATAGCATCTCAATTGGATTCAGGTCAGGACTTTGACTAGGTCACTCCAAAGTCTTCATTTTGTTTTTCTTCAGCCATTCAGAGGTGGATTTGCTGGTGTGTTTTGGGTCATTGTCCTGTTGCAGCACCCAAGATCGCTTCAGCTTGAGTTGACAAACAGATGGCCGGACATTCTCCTTCAGGATTTTTTGATAGACAGTAGAATTCATGGTTCCATCTATCACAGCAAGCCTTCCAGGTCCTGAAGCAGCAAAACAACCCCAGACCATCACACTACCATCACCATATTTTACTGTTGGTATGATGTTCTTTTTCTGAAATGCTGTGTTCCTTTTACGCCAGATGTAACGGGACATTTGCCTTCCAAAAAGTTCAACTTTTGTCTCATCAGTCCACAAGGTATTTTCCCAAAAGTCTTGGCAATCATTGAGATGTTTCTTAGCAAAATTGAGACAAGCCCTAATGTTCTTTTTGCTTAACAGTGGTTTGCGTCTTGGAAATCTGCCATGCAGGCCGTTTTTGCCCAGTCTCTTTCTTATGGTGGAGCCGTGAACACTGACCTTAATTGAGGCAAGTGAGGCCTGCAGTTCTTTAGACGTTGTCCTGGGGTCTTTTGTGACCTCTCGGATGAGTCATCTCTGCGCTCTTGTGGTAATTTTAGTCGGCCGGCCACTCCTGGGAAGGTTCACCACTGTTCCATGTTTTAGATATTTGTGGATAATGGCTCTCACTGTGGTTTGCTGGAGTCCCAAAGCTTTAGAAATGGCTTTATAACCTTTACCAGATTGACAGATCTCAATTACTTCTGTTCTCATTTGTTCCTGAATTTCTTTGGATCTTGGCATGATGTCTAGCTTTTGAGGTGCTTTTGGTCTACTTCTCTGTGTCAGGCAGCTCCTATTTAAGTGATTTCTTGATTGAAACAGGTGTGGCAGTAATCAGGCCTGGGGGTTGCTACGGAAATTGAACTCAGGTGTGATACACCACAGTTAGGTTATTTTTAACAAGGGGCAATTACTTTTCACACAGGGCCATGTAGGTTTGGATTTTTTTTCTCCCTAAATAATAAAAACCATCATTTAAAAACTGCATTTTGTGTTTACTTGTGTTATATTTGACTAATGGTTAAATGTGCTTGATGATCAGAAACATTTTGTGTGACAAACATGCAAAAGAATAAGAAATCAGGAAGGGGGCAAATAGTTTTTCACACCACTGTAAGCATATTCTTTAGGTCCTATATGTTTAGATTAATTTATTAAATTTCCACAGCCCAGTTTCAGGATAAGTTGCTGAATTGGCATCTTTGATGTGAAAAGGAAAGAGAGAGGTTAGGAGCACGTAATGATACAGTGCATTGCCACGCCCACCACATAACAAACCAACTCAGGATCCAGATTAGAAGCCAGAGTACAGCCATGCAATGGGTGACACCTCAGCACCACACTAGTTCAGATGGAGTGGAAAAGTGTGAGGTTTTTTATGGTGGCTGGAGTGTCAATTCTGCAACACCCCCAAGTTTTTCACTGCAGGTTGGGGGGCCTACAAGCAGGGATGGATACAGATTGACGTCATACCCAGGACGAAGCAATTGCAGGTTAAGGGCCTTGCTCAAGGGCACAACAGAGCAGAGTCCCTTTTGGCATTTACGGGATTCAAACCGGCAAACTTACTTTGCCAGTGCAGATCCCTAGCCTCAGAGCCACCACTCTGCCCCGATGTGAAAAGAGTGCCCATAAAATGAACTGGCTGATAAGTCAGATTTACCCTTCTGATTTGCAAAAGAGACAAGCCATGCATTACTGAAAGGGGATTTTATTTTAGAAAAATCCAATATAACATAGAAAGGAGCTGAATTAAATTGTATATTGCACATCTTAATATAAAGATTTAACTTGCTGAGATGATGTCAATTACCTATTAGCAGCCTCCCTGCTGTCTCTTGGCAGTCACTTGAAAGAAGAATGACATCTTTCACCTGTCAGGGTTATATGTTATGTCTATAACAAAAAAAAAGAAACATAACATCTGTGGTTATTTATATTTTCTAACCTGAAAGTAATGCCTTAACTTATAAGGCATTAACTTATTTTCTATTTGTCTTTTATATTCTGTCCAGAGCTGATATTGTAATGGAAGATGAGTCTGTTGACAATACTATTAGAATGCTAGGGTGCAATGAATAACTTTAATTATATGATAAGTAATACTAACATATCACTCTAAAGGATATTATTTGTTTTTCTATGAATGGTCAAAACAGATATTATTTTAATTACAGTGTAAATGAAATTAACACTGGAACAAGATTGCTTGGAATTTCTATGAAACGTTGATGAAGGTGTAGACGAATGTCAGGATTGACTTGTTTAAAAGAAGTACATTTGCATAACTTATTCATTTGAAAGTCCTTATAGCATTGTTCTGAGCACATATCATTATCAAACGAACTTCAGTATATTTGTAGTTTGAATGTGCTTTGTGATTGCCTTGTAGTCAGACTATGAGTTGCTTCTACCTTGCACCTAATGCTAACATAACAGCCTCTGGTTGTCTCTGACATTGGTTAAGCTGACTTCTCTGGGCTTCCTTTAATTATGGAACCACATCATGTCACATGTCACTCCTGCAGGAAAAGGGCAAAACAAATGCCAGCTGGAAGAGAAAAAGAACCCCTCCTTTGTCATTTAATAAAACATGTGTATAACCTTCTGTTATTAAAGCGGTTTATGGATATGCTTCCAGCTCTAGAAGCTAACATTCAGTGTGATTGGTTGAAGGTAGTATCATGGGGTCAGACGTGATTCTCAGTGGTGTCTACATGGCTTCTTCCTAAAGAACTAGCTCTAGTTCCTCCAGTCCATACACTTTAAATGCTTGGGTTTGCAGTGTTCCAATTCTGCTGATGTCCATCCATCCATTTTCCAACTCGTTGAATCCGAATACAGGGTCACGGGGGTCTGCTGGAGCCAATCCCAGCCAACACAGGGCACAAGGCAGGAACCAATCCTGGGCAGGGTGCCAACCCACTGCAGGACACACACAAACACACCCACACACCAAGCACACACTAGGGCCAATTTAGAATCGCCAATCCACCTAACCTGCATGTCTTTGGACTGTGGGAGGAAACCGGAGCGCCCGGAGGAAACCCATGCAGGCACGGGGAGAACATGCAAACTCCACGCAGGGAGGACCCGGGAAGCGAACCCAGGTCTCCTAACTGCGAGGCACCAGCGCTACCAATGCGCCACCGTGCCGCCCATTCTGCTCATGTATTGCACAAATATGTAAAATAACTATGAAAAGACAAGGGGAGAGAGAAAAACCAAACAAAAAAGTTGACACTGAGTGAAAATAGATGGTTAAAATTGCTTTTATAAATTCAAGAACTTAGTACCTGCACGAAGCTTAATGATTAATTTATATATCTTTCTGTCATTTTGAGTATTGTATCACTACATGGCATATAAACAGCAAACAATGTTTACAGAAGCATTATAATCTGTAAATATGCTTTATATATACAGAACTGAGACAACTTTCAGGTATGGCATGTTTGGCATCCTCAATTAGACATAATGTTAATTTATTTAGTTATTCATTTACATTGTATTGAGAAGCTAATGTGCTATGCAACCATATCTAAGGTTGTGCTGGATTGGTGTCAGTGTTGGTGGGAACATTTACTATTATTCTGTACTGAGGACTAAAATTACATCTATAGTGGCTTTTATTCAACAACTTCTTTAACAACACTTCTTTTTACTTCCTTTTAACTGGGTGTGACAGCACACCTTTTAGTCCATTCATTCATCCATCCATCCATTGTCCTAACCCACCTATCCAGGGCAGGAACGCAGGTCAACTGGAGCCTATCCCAGCAATCTTTGGATGCAAGGGAGGAAAAATACCTGGACAAAACATCATTCACACTGTTTAGTTTGAATGCATATTTCATAGTTTATTCTATCATGGACATACTGTACCTGCCATTTCTTTCAGCCTCACATTGACTGTGGTAATATTATTGTAACTGAGTGCGACAGATAACACAGACAGCTGGGGGCAGTGCAGCGTTCACATTTACCACTAGACCAGTGAGGCCATTGAAAGTGTAAGTGTAATCTGGTTTTACAGAAATTATTTTACTTTGCAACAGGTTGTGTTTATTTTTAACACATATACAGTACTGGTTTTTTTTTGCACGCATGACACACATTTATATGTTTCAGGGGATCTACCATGACCACAGGCTTGCTGTCTATTGGACCAGGTTAACAAAAGCAATGTTACTCCTTGCTGTTTATTTCACGGCCCCTCACAACTCCACCTTAATGAGCTATTGGATTGGTTTAGAAATTTCAAAACTAAGCAAAACACTTAATTGTTCCCATCCACTTTTAACCCAAATTCACTCACTGCTGTCTCCAGATGTGTTTTACAGTAATGATCTGAACCTGTGAGACTTGGTTGAAGGCAATTGGCTCTCCTGAATTCAAAAATTCTAGTTCCAGTAACATCAGAAACCCTGGGAATTCACTATATTTGTTATTGTGATTGAAATGTGCTAATCAATTGCCTTTGTGTTGCATTATACTTTAAGGAATGAAATCGCTTTATTAGCATATGTCCTATGTGCAATTATTTAACAGTTTCTTATTACAGCTCACACAAAATACTTTAAACTGAAACATTAGTTTGAATACATAAGCTGATAATGTAAGCTTTTCTATGTAAAAGGGAAAACATTGGAAAAAAAGAATGAACTTTCACCTTGCACCATCCAGCAGCATCGTATTAAGCAGCTATAATCAAAAAGAATTCAAATAATGCAAAATAATATTAAAGCACAATAAAAATGTGGATGCTTTCTTTGAAGTGTTACAAAAAAAATCTTTCGGATTGCCAATAAAAACAGCTTATATTAATAAAGGGGATCCAGATTTTCCCAGTTTTAACAAATGTTATGACATTTTATTCACAAGGGAGATAAAGTCTTTTTTTCTACTTTCAAATACCCTGTCATTTTAGCAATGAATGCAAAATATTTTACTTCTTCCCTATAATTAGGACTACGTTCAGCTAATTTAATGTTAAAGCTGTTGATGAAAACATAATACATGAAATAAATAATTGATAATTACTTAAACCTTGATGCCAATCACAAATAAACCTCCACATATTGAAAAAAGGATGAAATACAGTAAAAAAGATTTAGGTTTAAGATTCTTTGCTCAAAAGGATATGTACAGTCTTTGACAAGGGGTCATCTTTACATATCTCCCTCGAAGCTACACATAAACACTTATTATATACTGTAAGTAGATTAATATATATCAAGGACAGAACTTACATTGGGCATGAAATCTATTTATAAAATACAGCAACTCAGTCTGCTGTGATAACTGTACTGTGTGCCATGTCATTTCACTTTGTTTCTTGTGTTAAATTCCTTTGTTATGGCTCAACAGTTTTCTCTTAAAAATACGTTACCTATATCATACCTACAACATACTTAAGATGAAAATATAAAAAGAATAAAATGTACTACTATCCAGTATGTCTTATTTGGCTCTTTCGAAGATGTATTAATTATCATTCCTGCAAATAGACGCTAGATGTGTGCATGTTTTGATAAATTAAGTCTGAACAAATTGGTTTTGTTCAGAAAAAAAATATGATAGTAAAATACTGAGAGAGACAGGCAGGCATTGCTCACTGTCAAAGGCATTTCTTGCTGGAGGAAAATGATAGTGAATTATAAAAGGCAGTATGTTGCAAAGGTGTGGCCACAACTGAAAGCTGTTGATGGCAAACAGTCAGCCGTTGTACTGTAGCTGAGACCTGAAGGTGCTTGAGGGAGAGTATATTTCAACTTATGAAGCCTCTACCAGATGAAGATGCCACACTGCCACAAGATATTGGAATAATACATTTAAGTATCCAGGCACCTTACATTTACTTTAATCATATTTACATTTATTTGCTTAGCAAAGAAGGTTTTATCCAAAGGGGGTAAATGATTGAATAACATTAGGATAGGGCCTGTTTGTATAGGACAGGTAACTAAAGTTGGTTCCCACAAGTGAAAAGATATAATAAGTCATACATTTACAATCATAGATCACAATCATTAAAGCAATAAACCTAAATTAACCAAGAGTACAAAATATCACAGAGGAAAGTTTTTTCCCATCAATTTGACAGATATTCATAGAACAGGTATGTCTTCAGTCGCTCCTTAAATACATTGAGGGAGTTAACAGTACGGATGGAGGTGGGCAGCCTGTTACACCAATTAGAAACTACATATGAAAACAGTCTGGATTGAGACCTAATGCCACGTTGAAGTGGCATCACTATATGCTGTTTCCTGGCAGACCTAAGAAAGTGAGAAGGAGTATAGCACTTCACCAGTGTCTCCATATACACAGGTGCTGACCCACTGACTCATCTGTAGGCAATCATCAGGGATCTGAACCTAATGCTTGCTGCTATAGGGAGCCAATGTATCGACCTGAAGAGAGGAGTGACATGTACCTGTCTTGGCAGTTTAAATACAAAATGGGCCACTGCATTCTGGATCATCTGCACCTTTTATTTGTGGTAGTTCCTTTCAAAAGTGGATGATGATAATTGTTTCCATAGCATGAAGAAAATCAAGTTAGTGGTAAAAAAACAAATGATGATGAGCCTCCTAGGAACAAAAGGTGGTGAGTTGAAACATACAGTAACAGGGTAGAGCTCTGCTGGAGACCATTTGACAATATTTTTGTCTTTTGTATTGTGTCTATTGTGTTAATTGTTTGATAAAATTCTCAGCTGAAGATAATATACTATCATGCAAACAACATGTTTCTTGTTTTAATGCATAAAATTAAAGACTCTAGTATTTAGACTTCATCACTAAACTGGAAGGTTCAGGTTGGGCATGCAGACTGTCACACGTGGCCACTGCAGGAACACCTTCATGGCTCAAACCAGGCATGTAGTACCACGATGGGGTGGTGTCTGACAGCAGCTGTCACTAACTGTCTCAGCTCTTCTCTCCACAGCTTTGAGAAGACACTCAATAAGGGCATATTTATCTAGATAATAATTTGCCATTTAGCACATGATGGAAAATTTAAAAAAATGCTTATGAAGGCAAAGTTATGGGCTGTTATAAACATTTTAGCAATAAGTTAAATTACTGACAGACTTTCAGTACTTATTTCGCAAAACATTTGACAGGGCAATGCCCCACTTGTCTTTAATGCAAAAGCACCACTGGACACAGTATACAGAGACACCTTCAGTCTTATTCATGGTTGTTGTCTATATTTCTTTGTACCAGCATTCTATTTCAAGACCAACAATTAGCACGTATAGCCTCAGTGACTAAATTAAACTAAACCTGGCCACCAAATGTAGTTAAGAAGGGGAAGCAGGGATGATTTTAACACAAAGCTTAATCAGTGGCAGTGGTGCATTACTTTTTATATTAGCTCAACTGATTGGTGTAGGGATGCCCTCAGGCTCCTTGATGGGAACCAAACACTTTGAGCTCATAATTGTTTGAGTGTTTCACTATTGTACATGCATTGGAGTCTAATAGGTATTCAGAATAATTGACATTTTTAGAAATCATGGATTTTTTGCGGGAAAGGTATACATTATATTCTCTTCCTACTGGTAGACTTCATTGCTTATGTGGAGAATGACAAAGATTCCAAGAGGGTGAAATTGAAAGCAACCAACTCTGTGACATAAATATTAAAAGGTGAATTACTGGATTTCTGTGACAGTCACAGCTTCTCCCTAAGAAACAACATGACTGAAGACAAGATGGTTGTTTACTTTACCTGCAAGAAGTGTATCTATAACTAAAATTCAATAAACTGATGTTGATGTCAGCAGACGGATTGGGAGAGCATGGGCAGTCATGAGGTCACTGGAAAAGGGTGTGTGGCACTCCCGATATATATGCAAAGGGACAAAGGTCTAAGTCTTTAGAGTCCTGGTGCTTCCTGTCTTGCTATATGGGTGCGAGACATGGACGCTATCCAGTGACCTGAGACGAAGACTGGACTTTTTTGGTACTGTATCTCTCCGGAAAATCCTTAGGTACCATTGGTTTGACTTTGTGTCGAATGTGCGGTTGCCATGGAGTCCCGACTGAGGCATATTGCCTGCATTGTGAGGGAGCGTCAGTTGGAGCACTACAGCCATGTGGCGCGATTCACCGAGGGTGATCCAGCTCATAGGAACCTCAATGTAGCCAGACCAGTGTCTGCCTGGGGGGTTGCCAAGTGGGATTCTGAGCTGTTTCGTCACATGGTGGGTGCGGCTCCCCAACTTGACTTGACTTGATATCGTGCTATACAGATCCAGATTCCCAAATAGATATCGAGATTGTCATGGATGTTACAATCTGCATGAAACTTTGTTTCAATCCAATTGCATCCTGTCAGTTGAGAATTTTGCTGTTCTAGGTACATTTTCACACTGTTTATGTTTCTTTTCAAGCTTTATCTGTTATTTAGGGAATTTCTGTCTTCTTTCTTTGTTTTGTTTCTGTTAACACATGTTCGCTATACATGATTACTGTATATCTGTCTTTACTTTAGCAAACTTGTACAATGGTGATATATTACAGCTGTTTTCATATTTATTTCATAATGTAAGGATTAAATGACTCCCTCAGTGAGAGGGACTGACTAAACATGCAGCCTCCCTAGCTGCTGCATTCCTCTATTAAATGTGTAGAATTAAATGGGGCATTGTTTGCTGGAGTTTTGACTTGCAAAGACAGATGATACTACTCATCATTTCTAGACTAACATGGGAAAAAAAGATTTAATAAAATGCAGGAATTGTTAGTTTAATTTTTGAACAAAAAGAAAAATTTTTGTTGATAAGAGATGTAGCTTCACCAATTAAAGTAGTTTAAGTGCTCTAGCATAAAGTCAAATTTATAGCCAAGATTAAAGGTAGTGTTGAGATTGAATAATAAATTAGTGAGGTGACAAAGGTAATTTAAGGGCTTTACTGAATGAGGGCTTTACTGAATCCTTGAATAAATATATTGTTTTCTGTGTAAATATGCTGTATGAACCGAATCTCATCAACATTTATAAGCATTGCGTAGTGACCAAAAGAATTAAAGGAAGATTATGTACAGAACTGCTTTGCTAATGTCCCCGAAGGGCCGAGAAATAAATCCACTTTGAAAGGAAGTAGAACCGGTGTATTTTTGCATGCACATTTTGGACAGACATGTATTTGAAACAGAAACTGGAGATCCTGAAAAGCATTTGTCTTTGGAGAAAACTATTTGGGAGTTAATAGAAAAGAGAGAAAGAGCCTTTAAAACTAAAGTTCAAACAATGCTACATTGTTTAAAACACTGAGAAACTCAGCAGCTGACACAGCAGTTAAAGCAGTAGTTCAGGTCATTGTGTTTATAGTGCTTACTGCTGCAGACACTGCAGACCTTCTTTGTGACGGTTGTGAAATGTTTTTAATTGAAGCCTACTCTGAACTATAGAAAAAAGCAATTTAAATCACCCTTTGTATAAGAATAAGCTACCCAAAAAAGGGAGCACAAAGCTATAGCACCAACCTATATAACACTAATATTAATTTCATTAGCACACTGTCTAGTTTATTCATTATACTCTACAAGATCAGGCAGTCACATACAGACAGACCTACTACTAAACTTTGCCAAAAATGCTTAACATCCCTGAAAGTGAATATGCAGATCAGGGGCAGCAATTCAGTTAGGTGATTTTCTGTGCTTTCACACAGAATAAAATTACCTTTTGATTGATTTAATTTGACCCTTTGATGAAGACAAAGCATATAAATACTGCATGAAGAAAACCTGTCACAAGCCTGCAGCTATAATTAGGTTCAATCAAGTAATTGCACTGTTGAGTATGCCCTATACAACTGTCAATAAGTAAAAAATAAATAAATAAAACTCTTTAATGCTTACATGAAAGTGTAATTGTAGAGATAGTAAGAAGCAACATGCAAGGGGCGAATTGATTGTTTACAGCTAGTCCTAAGACACATTAAAGGTTATATAGCCCCGGAAATATTAACCATTTGGCAGAAACCAGGAAAACTGTTAATGATAAAAGCTTATCTGATGTCATAATTTATTTGTATGAATACAAATTAAAAATTCTTCTATATTTTCCCCTAAAAGCCTGCTGTATTATCACCCACCCTGCTGTATTAGTAACATTATATTTAAGTTGCAATGGTCAAGTACCTAAACATTCAACAAAATCACAATCCAAAAACAATCCCAGAATCAGACTGAGTGTTGTAATGGGGGGTGGAGGCATCTAGAAATCAGTGTTGTAGACAAGCAGGGGTGATGAACAAGAGTTCTAACTAAAGGCAGAGTTCTCTTAAATGGGGAAATAATAAATTTGTGATGTAGGGACTTGTCACACCTGATAATCAGACAGGTTTTACAAACAGTCACTGCCAGGAAAGCAAGCACGCAGAATGAAATTAGAATCATAACTTTAAAACTGCCAATTGGTTGTAAGTCTGTAGACTGTACAGATGAGCAGAAATACAGCCAACTGGATTTTGGCAGGACATACTGTACACAAGATTTTGGCCACATACCAGATTGGGTGATCAGACAGAAACAAAATAGCCCTAGAAAAACAGCCAGCCTAATAAGACTAGACGAGTATGCTTTAGTGACATGGGCAGCTCCACAGGGATTTCTGCTACTTACCAAGACAGAAACAACCTCCAGAAACCAGTATGAATCAAAACACACAGCAGCTGCCACTTAGCAAAAACAAAAAAGATACACGATGCTCAGGAAGGTAGGCTGCACAGAAGGAAGACAGCAGTTCCTTTAGTGAGATGACTAGCTGGACAGAAACTTCAAAATATAACATTTACTAATTTTATTATGTTGAGTTTTATTATGATGAGGTCATCTGGTGCACCATTCTCTGATTTAGAGACATACTCACTCCATGTAACATGACATGTGACATAAAGGTAGCCATCTTTAAAAACCCAAGCCAAGTGATAAGTAAACTAAGTGGTAAGTTAAGTAAGGCCAAAATGACTTGATACAACTAATTTCTCTGGCTAATTCTTTTCTAGTTTTTGCTTTTGTGTTTGAACCCTTTGCCTGTGATCTCAAGATTTGCATGTTCTCTTGTTTTATTTATTCATCCTTGCTCTCCTGCCTAATTTCAAAACTCATCTTTGTCACTCCTAAATAGGTGTCAGATAATTGTTTGTAATAGAACCATACACAGGTTAGAGCTCCAGTCTCTTAAGTTAACAAACAAAACATTTTCTTCTTTGATTATAGCCCTAATTTATATATTGGACCTATGACATGTGGCGAGTGGCTGGGGCAGTACCCAGCCGGGACACCTGGAAGGACCGGGAGAGGGACTACGCCTCCTCCAGACCATGAAAGGGCAGCCGCATAGTAAAACATATGAGAAGCATTTAGGAGTCATAGTGGACTTGATATTATCAACTACCAGAAAGAGTTCAAGAGCCATTAAGAAGGCTAACAGAATGTTAGGTTATATAGCATCTTGATGTTTAGAGTACAAGTCCAAGGAAGTTATGCTCAAGCTTTATAATGCATTGGTGGGGCCTCATCTGGGGTACTGCATACAGTTTAGGTCTCCAGACTGCAAAAAGAACATAGTAGTGCTGGAAAAATTCCAGAGAAGAGCAACTAGGTGGATTCCAGGGTCACAGGGGATGAATTATGAGAAAGATTTAAACAGCTGAGCATTTTTAGAAGATTAACGGAAGACATGAGTGAAGTGTTTAAAATTCTGAAGGGAATTAGTACAGTGTATTATTTTAAAATGAGTTCATCAAGAACACAAGGACACAGTTGGAAACTTGTTAAGGGTGAATTCCGCACAATCATTAGGACATTTTGCTTTAAAGAGAGAAGAGAACCACAAACAGATGGAATAAGTTAACAAGTACTGGTAGAAAGTAGGAATTTAGGGACTTTATAAACTAGACAATGTTATTTTGGAAGAATTAAGTTGATAGGACTGGTGAGCTTTGTTGTTCTGAATAGCCTGTTCTCATCTAGACACTAAATAATAATTATAAAAGCAAATACTCAAATATATATTACAAATGCAAACACTAGCTGGCAGTGACAGAAAAAAAAGTCCACAAAATTAAAGAAATAATGAATCTTAATTAACTAATTAACTCATAGAGTTTGCATTTACAACATTTTCAAATATTACAATATAGACCTGCTAATTGTTATATTACATTAGTTTTTAAGATTTTTATAACCTTTCATACAAAATTTTACACCACAGCATTATAAATGCAATAATTAATTAAGTTTATATCTGATGTGGTGGCTGTTTCTGGAAAAACCTGTGTCTATAATATTCTCACTAAAGACATGTGAACTATTTTAGGAAGCAAAATTAAGGCCATTATGTCACACAGCATTCAATATTTTTTGCTTATAAATTCTGAGAGGCTCCAATTGTCACAGCTTAGGCTAAAAGAGAATTCAAGTGTAGCAATGACTTTTCCTCAAGGATTTTGCAGCTGTTCTCATTTTCAACATATTCAATCCATTGCTGTTATTTTGAGCAATTCTTCATAAGGAATTGGTTGAAAAAGATTATATGTTCAAGGCTGGCAAGGCCATAAAGGTAAAGTCATGGATTACTACTGACACATAGGTTATTATGCCATTTAATCTCATCCTAAAATTTAACATTACAAAAGCATTGCCCTCCATTCTGAAGCAGTTCTACTTCAGTGGTCAAGATTTAACTATAATAAGAACAATTATTATTTCTTTTGCAGAAGAGGTTAACTTTTAAAAATTGACACAAACTGATGTATGAATATACAGTATTTTTAAAAACATGCAAAGAATTAATTACTCAAGGATTGATAAATTCAAATTGAGATTAACAAAAAACAGACCTTTTTTCTGGGTGATTTCTTAGAGCTTTCTGTCTGGATTTGGAGAGTCCAAGGAGTATAACTTTAGGACATTTTTTCTTTGTTGAGGCTTTTATTTGGTTTTGACTGTTACATTTTTTCCTTCTGTGTTGTTGTTCAATATCATTGTGTGAAGGATTATACCATTAAAACACAACACACTGATTTTCATGCATATCGCTACTCTAATTTATATATGATGTCATTAACGTGGTCTTAAAAGAGCCAGGAATTCCAAATGTTGTTTGTTTGCTGGTTCTTTAGCTGCTTAAGTAAAAAAACATCAAAACTAAAAATAATACGCTAGGGACCAGGCAGTCCTAGACTAAGTAGAGACTTCAGGAAGTAAGTAGTTTATAGTTTATTTTAAATGCAGTGCCTGGATGGTTGGAATGGCAACATTCTCAAAGTTAACAGGAGACATGGTGGACTTGTTGGAAATTAAGTGAATATATATGGTTGAAACCAGTAGTTAGAATAAATGAGTAGTTTAACCAGACCACTGGCACAAATGGAAGCTGATTAAAAACTCCACTACATGTAAAATTTTTCAAAAGTTATGTGAATAAGGATTTGAGTTTTTTTCAGAATGGCCTGTCATTGTCAAAACTGTTCTTGTGTTCTTATGAATAGAAATAACATTTGATACTTTAGAATTAAAGTAAACCTGCATTCTGTCATGCTTCTTGCTTTGACAGCTTTGTAGTTTCATTCTTTATTTTAGTCTCATACTTTTGAGGAGGACAAAGAGACTTGGTGGTGGAAGGAGGAAGTACAGGAAAGCATAAACAGGAAGAGGTTAGTGAAAAAGAATTGGGAAAATCAGTGAGATGGCAAAAGCAGACAGCACTTGTACTGACTGGCCAGACAGAGGAACCATGAAGGGGAAGAATGTGCTGCATGTCAGGGTGATAAAGGATGTAGATTGAAATTTGTTGATAAGTGGGGAGAGTGTGTTGAAAACGTGGCAGGAGTACTTTGAAGAACTTATGAATATAGAAAATGAGAGAGTGTAGGTTAGATAAAGTGGAGATAGTAAATCACAAAGTACCAGGGATTGGCAAGGCCTTAGTGAGGGAAGTGTAAGCCTGGAGATGTTTAGGTGAAATGGCAACAGAGTTTCTAATCGGATTAAAAAAGCGAGAAGATGCCTGAGGAGAGGAGAATTATATTAGTACCAGTTTTCAAGAATAAGGGAGATGTGAAGAGCTGCACTAACTACAGAGGATATAAAGTTTACTGGCCACACAATGAATGCATGGGAAAGAGTAACGGATGCTATGCTGAGAGGAGAGATAGTGATCTATGATCAACAATATAGTTTTATGCCAGGAAAGAGTAATAGAGATGTAATTTTAGAGAAGTAAAGAGAAGGTCAGAAGGATAGCATTGTGTGTTTGTGGACTTAGAGAAAGCATATGACAGGGTGCCAAGAGAGGAGTCATAGTACTGTATGAGGAAGTTGGGAGTAGCAGAAAAGTATGTGAGAGTGGTATAGGATATGTATAAGGACAGTGTGACTGGTGAGGTGTGCGGTTGGAATGACAGCCTGGTTCAAGGTGTGAGTGGGATTACATCAAGTATTTAGGCTCTGAGCCATTTCCTGTTTGCAATGATGATGGACAGGTTGACAGATGAGGTTAGCGGATGACAGTGTGATCTGTAGTGAAGTACACTACAAAATATGTAGTGTAATATGTCTGAATAAGTCACTGCTGGGCATTTAAATGCTTAATGCTTCAAAATTTTTATTGTTCCAATAATTATAAAGTCTTCCAAAATTCCAAAAAAATAAGCACCTATGAAATGTAGCTTTACAAAGAAAAAATTAAATTACTAACTTAAGACATGGTTGCCTATTTCAATAAATTTAACAGCAGACAGATAAAATTATTACCTTATGAATCACATGTTTGATGAGCTATAATCATTATTGATGTTCTATGTGCTTTCTTGTGGCTATGCTAAGCACATCAATCAGTTTTTGAGAGCAGAAACCCTGTAAAGATTAATGCTGTGGGATTTGATTAGTGGGTGCCAAAGAAGATGGCTGCATCTGTATTTTACCTACAAATGCAGCCCTCCTATACTGTACTATGATAATAAGTATAAATGTTTATTCTTATGAAGCACTATTCAAGTCAGATTCAAAACACATAAACACATTTACAAATATTGCAAAGGAAAAGTAAATAACCATGCAGCATTTACATGCCTAAGCAAAGATATTCAGTTAAATAAAAAGATTGTTTGTGTCTATGAAATGATAACATAAAATTTTCCTACTAACTTAGGAGAGAGTGGGGCCCTATCCATACAACACTGAGTGGAAAGCAAGAAGGAAACCAGTTCATTTCAAGTCTCACTCATACATAGATATATAATTGGAGAAAACCCATGCAGAAAGAAGCTGTTGTGTTCATACAGACAAAAAAAAACTTCTTCACTATACATCATACATAACATTAAAATAGTTTTTGGTCAACATTTCTAGACATTGTTTAACACATTGACTGTAGGACCACTTATTAACAGGATGCTGCAGTATAATCTTGTGCATATATGATAAATAATTAACTCTTTTAAAACTTGAAAAAAATGTAAAGAAACTCTGTCAAATCTATGAAAATGTAAATATCCCAATGAAAAAAATAAATAAAAAGAAACCACTTGCTGACTTTTTTAACAAGTAATTTGCATGTACATTTGAATGAGAGTCCTAGAAGCATGGCACCACACAGAGTGCAGGCTTAGATGCACATGTAACATATAGTATGCTTCTTTTGACTGTCCATACTTGTTGCACACAACACATTTTCTACTTGGTGACTGGTTGTGCTCAGTAGATAACAGGATGTCCATTTAGTGCTGTCCTAATTGTCATGACAAGGAAACCCTTTGGGGGAATTATTACCCAAGGCTATCCAATTGATTGTCACTGTATCAACCACTCTCATTATGAAAATATTCTTCTTGCAACAAATCTAGTGTTTCAAAAACATCAGCTTTATACCTTTTTCACAACAACATAACTACAGATTGTCAATTTATAAAACTTTTTTCAGCAACTTGTTCACACAAAAAAAAATTCTATGACTATCCACTAGCTCTGTAATAGGTAGGCAGTAGTTGGCAGATCTGTAATAGGTAACTGTGCCCCTTCCTGAGCTCATTTCTATCCTGCACAAATTGCATAATTTAGTGAAATAAATTACAAATAAAAGTTCAAGAATTATTTACATAATTAGAAGATAAGTTTTTAGTTGTAAAAGTTTTGAAGTCCTGAATTGTAATGAAATTTTAAGAATAATATTTGTCTGTTTTTTAATTTATTCTTTATTGGTGAACAGCTTAGAAAGTTTGAATGGAGAAATGATATAACATTTTTATTTATTTCAGTTCCTTAAATTGTCGTATTAAATTGTTGAATTAAATTGTTCTAAAGCAGTATTTACTTACATGATTGAATACACCTTGAAATGATTCATTAGCTTAGCAAATTATACAAAAACAAACCAGGACAGCCACAGAATGAGTCAGCAACAAGAAAACAAAAACATGTCAGAAATTTGTATAAAACAGTAATGTCAATAAGTAAAAAAATAGAAAAAGAAATAATTGTTTTTGATCATCAAAAGTATATTGACATTTTGTAATATAGTTGCTACACAGTGGGATTACTAACGCCCTTTATGATCTATTTCTCTTTGGCAGAAAATGTAAGAAAATGTAGACCTGACATTTTCTACACTGTCAATTAAAAGTGCATGAAGACATATGCAGGTATCGTACCTCAGGGCACCAAATGTCAACTATCTTCAACAACAACAAGTATTCCAATAGAAATAAATTAACTAGGGATAATGGAATGAATGAAGCGTGGCTCTGACAATAAACCAGTCAGTTCAATCACCTAAACTGAAAATGTACTGTGGACCTTTTGTTTTGCTTCAGTTACTACATTCCTGCAATCAAACACTGTTTCCATTACAGTCCTGATACTCAAAATATAATTTTAAATTTTCCCAGTTAAAGCAAGTGTGGGCATAAATATGCTCCAAAATGGAATGTCCCACCACTCATTAACTGGATAAGTATTCTATTGTGTAAGGTCCTATGGTGACCCTATTTTCCCCTTTATACTCTTTATTGTGTAAACCTTAATAAAATGTTTAAAATCCTATACGCTTACCACTGTGATCAGGAACTTTTAGCACTTCCTGCCACCTTCCCTTCTACATCTGTAACCTCAAACAATTAGACAGAATAAATAAACAGGCAAGGAATTTAGTTACACATTTAATTATGTATTATTGATAAAAATTGTCAAAAATATTAAGGAAGCAGAATACTATGTGAATATTGGCAAGTCTTACCCTCAAAATCTAAGTAGCAGTGTCCATAGGTGGCTTTGGGCTTATCTTCAGTCTAGCTTGCCTTGTCACCACAGGGCCATTGAATGGAGTTTTGAAACAGGCCACGTGCCTGTCTTTACATGGCTGCCAAGATAAAGTTTTCTCATCAATAAAATAAGACATGCCTGCTAATACACTATCTAATATTACATTTGCTTTGTCTGGTTTACAAATAAAGACATAAAAGATAATTATCAACATATATGCTAGAAATCAGTCCACCACAATAAGATAGTTTTGAAAACCGATGGAAGAATGAAGAGATAGATTTAGACCACTAATTATTTCCCAAACAAAACCTCCAAAGGAGAAGGTGAACCAGAACAGTAAGTTGGGTGGTTGTACAGATACCAGGCTACTCATTTACGTGTAAGAATGGAGAATTGTCCTGTAAATTCCAAGATGTTTAAAAGTAATTTTGGCTTCTCAGTTACGTTAATATGACAGATAAGCTATTTTATAGTGACAGAATGAGAATGAGTGACAGAGGAGGCATTGCATTGATGGAGATAAACCGAAACGGAAACAATGAGCCTGCAAGTCACACTTTATTTTCCAACCATTACCCATCTTACCTATATTAATTAATCTCATATTTTTATTCATACTTTTATTCAAATTGTATATTTGCCTGAATTAACAGGAAACAAAACTTGTTATGACCATGAACGGTAATGCTTAATTTTTTGTGGAAAATGTTTTTTTTAATATTTATCCCCAGTCCTTACATTTTCGATCCTGTTTAATCTAGGTCAGGGAAACAGAGATTACAATTTATTCCAGTAGCACTGCACACAAAGGAGGAACCAGTTTTCAATGGTTCAATAAGACAATGATAACAGGTGTAACAGATAACAAATATTTAACATCAGATATTGTAAACTTCATTCAGAAATACAAAGTAGATGAACAGCATTTATTTATAAGAAGGGTGCACACACAATCTTGTGATTGTTTCCAGGTTATATGGAATTTTTTAAAAAATGATCTCCCTGTTGCTGAACAGATGCGTCATATTCAAAAAAAGAAAAAAAGAAATACAATATGGATAATACTTTACATTATAACTGCATAAAGAAAAGAATAATCCCCTTTGGTAGTTCTAAGGATCCTTGGTTTGTTCAGTTAATTGGTTCCAGATGTCAGAGCATCAACCCAAATACTGTTAAATATATGAAATTTTGATAACCACCATAATTGCCATCATCGACCTATGCTATAATAGCTTAAACTAAGTAGCTGGCTTTGTCATGGCTAAACAAAATCTATGTATAAATTGATAGTTTATCAAGCATTGTTGCTTCAGTTAGTGAAAATAAGCAGGGTAGGCTCAGCTGGATTATTTTTCTTTTTTACTTTTTCAAGTATTAACTTACATGATCAATTTTGTTTTGCACAAGAATTGTCTTCAGTGTTTACAACAATTATTTCTAAATAGACATTTTTGCAGCCCTTGGCCAAAGCTGTTTTCCTAACATGGAATTAAATAAAGAAATATATCGCCTTTCAGCAGTAATTCCAATTTTCCTATATCAAAAATTATTTGTAAGAAAATGAAAAAACTAAGGATTAACATCTCTCCGGTGTAAACAACAGTATATCACAGGGCTCTCTAATCATGAACATATGTATTAAGCTATTCAGCACTCCCCTAGGTGATGCCTTTCTCAGTTATCTTGCAAATAAGCACTGCCATGCTGTTGATAAGTACATGTATGTATCTATGAAATCCAATAACTCATCTTCTGCTGATAGCCTGCATTCTTTTTAGTAATGATAAACAAAAATGTAGGTGAAAGGAAAAATTAATTTAGGTAATGCAAATGAAGCTGGAGTTTTAATTATATAGTCCACAAGGTACTATAGAAAATTAATATTAAAGTTTTTAGTCCTACATTTAGTCTCTGTGGATCGATCACTCATATCTACCTCTATAAGTGCATATGACATGTTTGTAAGGAATACACTCATTAAATTTGAAAT
This sequence comes from Polypterus senegalus, assembly GCF_016835505.1. Classification (NCBI taxonomy): domain Eukaryota; kingdom Metazoa; phylum Chordata; class Cladistia; order Polypteriformes; family Polypteridae; genus Polypterus; species Polypterus senegalus. The sequence goes on from NC_053155.1 coordinate 243,046,843, forward strand.
ACTGTTGAACTCCTATCATTTTTGTCATTCTTATATACTGACAAGTTAAAACTATTTGGATTATTTTCGATTTTGAACGAGATGAGATTACCAAGTAATTAAAATATATCACACTCTGTGCATTACCTTTTTTAGTAAAAAAAAAAAAATAGTACAATTTCTGACAAAAGAAAAAGAATGAGCCTATAAGTATGTTGTTGGCATTACTCTGTGGTTTACACAGTATTTTCTATAAAGATAACATTAAGAAAGAGACATACCCAATTCTAACTGCACCAAAAATACATAAGTATTTTACTACAAATAAGTCACAAAGCTAAAGATAGCTAATCTCTATAGAATACTGCAGTGAAGGTACCTGACATACTGATGACACAGTGTCACAGAAAAAAGGGGAACTCATGACGCCTCAGCCCTCCATTGCTCTTGACTGAAGGTCATGAAAATGAATGTTTACAATACAGGGATTTTACAATACAAGAATTCAGGAACATTTCTTTTTTGTTATTATAAAAAATAAAATGATATAAACATTGGTGCTCCATTAAACCTCTGTATTCAGGGACTACAACACAATCTTATGTATCATTGTATTTGAAAGTCATATTTGATTAATTGCTCTCAGTGCCCTTTTTCACTGTACAGTGTTCTGCAAAATGACCTACACTACTAATGGCTTGCTGAAGCTCACCTTTCTATAGAAAACACAATTCCAAGGCACTTTACAAGTACAGATTTATAGTACAACAGGTTAGATATATTATTTGTAGTTGGAGGACAGGTAGATTAAATGACTTGCTCAGGATGACAAAGTGGGCCCAGGGCTGAAATTGAACTGGCAAACTTATGGTTTAGCATCCTATTCTTTATCTACTATACCACACTGCCTAATGGGAGGAAGATTTATAAAAGGGACATTAAACTCAGGGCTCCGTATCAGAAAGTTATACAGTTGAAGTGGCTATTGTTAATAGTACAAAGCCACTATAAAAAATGTTTGAATCTATGGCAAAAGTGTCCTTGAAGCTCTTTATGACCAAAAACTCTACCTAGTGGCTGTAAAGAAGAGTAAGTCCATGCGAAACAAAATTAAACAAGAACTATTTGCAGAATTGATCAATAATGTATAAACAAAGTGGTTTTAATCTCTAAAATTATGTATTGGTCCTTAAAATCTAGTATCACATTTATAAAAGTAATCAAAAGTCATTATGTGATAGAAGGACAATTGCATTATAGATTGACCTTAACAAGGAGCGACAACCATCAGGTTGTCTTCTTAGTTACTACTAAAGATTGGTTGACCAGTTCTCAAAAACAACAAATTATCATACATAGATCCAAAAAATGTATAAAATGCTCATGTTAACCTAAAGACAAATCACTTTGCTGCAAGAAATTAAAAAATAAGACAAAAAAAGGGGTCGGATAATGCAGATGGAATGTATAATAGAAGGAAAAAGCACCTATATAAGTGTATGCTGATACCCGCTATAACGCTGTTCAGCTATCGCGCCCCCGCTACATCATGGATTTATTATTATTATTATTATTATTATTACTAGGGGCTCGCTTCGCCCACCCTTGTTTGGTTTACCGGATAAACAATTTAAAGAGATTGTTATTTTCATGGGAATTGTTACATATGCATTATTTTCATTTTTACTTTAAAACTGTATTTTTTATTTGTCCTTAATTTCCTGCCCCGGGCGTGGTTAAATCTTTCTCGCGGGACTTATAACGCTACTTGCATTGTGAGGGGGGGGGGTCTGAACGTACGCTAAAGAGATACGATCAGTTCAGCTGCTGTCTTGCTGCTGCTGCTGGCCAGCTGTGTGTTCTGCTTGTCACACTTTGCGTCAACCACTTAAAAGCCTGTACAACAGCTGTCCTTTTGCCACTTCGCATCTCTGTTGCTAGCGTTCTGGGGGGGGCTTGAGGGCTGAACGCATGCTAAAGAGAAGCGCTCAGATCATCTGCTGGCTTGCTGCAGCTGCAGCGTTCTGCTTGTCATTATTTTAAGAGCTGGAAGCACCTGAAGTTTTTCTGCCAAATCCATTCCAACAACTGCTAGGTTAGATGTCAGTGAACTTGTTTTAAATTGTTTGTAAGTAGGGCGTGATGTGCAAAAGAAGTTTGCAAAGCAATCCCAGTGATCACCAACACGAACGGAGACAAAATCATCGAGTACAAAAATATAATGCACACATTTAGAGACTACTATAAATCCTTATATTCTGCTGAGTTTAAAGAAGACAGTACACAATCTAATGCATTTCTGGATACATTACAGATAACACAAATAGACACTTTTAGTGCGGAGGAACTCGATAAACCTCTGGCATTATCAGAATTACTAGATGCTATAAAGACACAAAGGCAGGAAAGCAGCAGGGCCTGATGTCTACCCTGCAGAATTTTATAAGAAATTCTCCGCTCAGCTAGCTCCACTCCTATTAGCAACATTTACAGAAGCCAGAGACAGTCAAACTCTTCCTCAAACTTTTCGCCAAGCGTTAATCACCATTTTTCCTAAACAAAATAAGGACTTATTATAATGTGCATCATACAGACCAATTTCACTTTTGAATAATGATGTTAAAATACTCTCAAAAATCATAGCTAGAAGGATGGAGAAAGTGCTCTGGTAATATCACAAGATCAAACTGGATTTATCAAGGGTCAACACTTATCTTCAAATCTTCAATGCCTGTTTAATGTAGTATACTCACCAAATAAGTCAAACACTCCAGAAATATTATCATCATTGGATGCAGAAAAAGCATTTGACATGATTGAATGGAAATACCTTTTTACTACATTGGAGAAATTTGGGTTTGGCTCGAACATTTGTGCATGAATCAAACTACTGTATACCAATCCAGAAGCTTCAGTTTGTATCAACAACATTTGTTCAGATTACTTTAAACTAGAACGTGGTACCAGACAAGGATGCCCCTTGTCACCGCTACTGCTTGCAATCGCCATTGAACCACTGGCAATACACTGTCGAAATGCTGATCAGATAAAGGGGATTATCAGAGAAGGACTGGAACAGAAAATTTCTCTATATGCAGATGATATAATACTGTATATATCAGACCCACAAAATTCTATGCCTGCAGTCTTAACAGCACTCACAGAATTTCAAAAGATCTCTGGTCTCAGAATTAATCTGAATAAAACTGTACTCTTTCCAGTGAATTCTCAAGCACATAATATTAGATTAGACACCCTACCTGTTATCATTGCAGAACAGTTTAAATACCTAGGGGGAAACATCACAAGTAAACATAAAGTTGTTTATCAACAAAATTTCACCGTCTACATGGAAAAAAATAAGCAAGACTTGCATAGATGGTCAACCCTTCATCTCACTCTAGCTGGAAGAATTAACACTGTTAAGATGAATATTCATCCTAAGCTCCTTTTTTATTTCAAAACATTCCAATATACATCAATAAATAATTTTTTAAGCAATTAGATTCAACAATAACCTCATTTATTTGGAACTCAAAACATCCACGTATACAAAGAGCGACCCTACAAAGACAAAAGGCAGAAAGTGGCATGGCTCTACCTAACTTCCAGTTTTATTACTGGGCAGCAAACATACAAGCTATAAAATCCTGGACACAAATAGATGAACATACACAGGCTTGGTCCACAATAGAAGTAAAATCCTGCAGTACTTCTTTATATTCCCTGCTCTGTGCCCCAATAAATGCAAGTTATCTGCAATATACTAATAACCCAATTGTGCTTCACTCACTCAGAATATGGAACCAATGTAGAAAGCATTTTAAGATGGAGAAGCTTTTATCTGTGGCACCTCTGCAAGAGAATCACCTCTTTCAACTTTCGCAAACATATGCAGTTTTTAATATTGTGGTGGATTGCCGGCATTTTACTCCGGCCCTCACCCCCTGGCCGCTAGGAGGAGCTCTCCCGAGAGTATATACGGGCCCCGAATTCCAGCAGGGCCTCATGGACTATGTAGTTTTTATACACAGCCCTGCTGGATACCTTGGGGGCCACTGGGAGTCGCTGTCGGGAGGCCAATGGACTCATTTGGGCACCATGACCCAGAAGTTCGTCACAGGAAGAGCGATGGGCTTCCGGGGTGAAGGAAAGTACTGTTTACCCTGACCCGGAAGGAATAAGGACTTGTGGAACTGTTGGGCAGAAAGACTTCCAGGTCAGGAGGAATAAAAGGACTCTGGGAACTCCCAGACAACTAGCTGAGCTGGGTGGTAGGAAGGCAACGCGTCTGGGAGTGGAGGATTGTGATTTATTGGTTTATTGTATTGTTTATGAATATAGTGGAGTGGAGGGTGCTTGGTGCACATTATTATAATAAATATAATTATTGTGGCAATTTTACCAGGTGTTTGGCATGGTACCTGAGGGTTCAAGGGAGCACTATTGCCCCCTACTGCGACAATATCTAGAAAAAATTTGGGATTAACTTGCTTAGAGATCTTTATATAGACAACGTCTTTGCATGCTATGAACAATTCCATTCCAAATTTAACATCCCAGCTACACATTTCTTTCACTATCTTCAAATTAGGAACTTTGTTAAACAGAACCTTCCCGATTTTCCTCATCTTGCACCCTCATCCATGTTGGAAAAAATATTGCTCAATTTCAAGGACTCAGGCAACATCTCTGCAATATATAAAATTATTTTACAGTCCCTCCCTTTCAAAGATCCAAGAGGACACTGGGAAAAAGATCTCTCAATTAATATATCAGAAAAGGAGTGGAAAATAGCAATGCAGAGAATTCACTCGAGCTCCATATGCGCAAAACATATAATAATTCAACTCAAAATTATATATCGAACACATCTATCTCACCTAAAACTCTCCAAAATGCTTCCAGGGCAAGATCCAAACTGTGAACGCTGCAATCAAGTCCCAGCCTCACTGGGTCACATGTTTTGGGCCTGCACCAAATTAACATCATTCTGGACCAAAATTTTTAATTACCTTTCAGACAGCCTTGGTCTCACAATCCCTCCTAACCCATTAACAGCTGTGTTTGGGGTTCTTCCAAATGGGTTTAAAGTGGAGAAGGACAAACAAACTGTGATTGCATTCACTGCACTTTTGCCACACTGACTTATTTTGCTAAACTGGAAGAATCCTAACTCTCCTCTTTCAAGTCAGTGGGAAACCGATGTTTTATACTATTTGAAATTGGAAAAAATCAAATACTCACTAGGATCTGTACAGATATTTTTCAAAACATGGCAGGATCTAATCAGTAATATTTTAGAATAAGCTCTTAAAGCACAGAGGAAGCAATTATTTATGTATTTCTTTTTCTTCTCCATTCATCTCTGTTGGCTTATCAAACTTATCAATTTAGGTATGTTTACAAGCTTTAAGTTTTACTCCGTTGGCCTTGCTCTCTCTCTCGGGGTGGAGGTCGACATGTTCTTAATCGTACTCTCACAGGTTTTGCTTCCTAAGTTTGTCTAGTCTTACGTGTCATCAAAGTGTCTGATCTGGACTCGATCGCTTCGCCCAACCCCCCTGAAGGCGCGCTACACTGCTGCCACTTCGTGTCTCTCCCGCTCACATTGTGAAGGAGACGGGGGGCTGAACGCATGCTAAGGGGAAGCGGATGGATCAGCTACTGGCTTTGTGCTGCTTCTGCCAAGATGCCTGTTCTGTTTGTTGCTCTGCACGTCGATCATTTAAAAGCCTGTACAACAGCTGTCCTTCTGTCTCACTGCCTTGTCTTGCGTGACGTTAAAATGTCTCTTGCGGGATGTCAAATTGTCTTCTGGGAAGATCAAGCCTCGTCTCCCTGGCAAGATTTTTTTTTTATAATAAAGAGATGATACTCATATCCCTAGAGCGAAATCCACATATCATATGTGTTTACAAAGTGTATTTTAATAAGTTTACATGTGTTTAAAGCATGTGGGAGAGGTATTTTAAGGCTTAAACTATAAAAAAATGTTTATTTATATGGTCTTTCTATATCGCGGATTTTCACCTATTGCTAATGGGTCTGGAACGTAACTTCCATGATAGGTGGGGGATCACTGTACTTTTACTTATGTTACATATTTCTTAGCTGCAAGAGTGGTGTGGAACTGTGAAGAAATGGAGCAGATTTCCTCTATACAAAGTGCTACTATTGTTTATCTTTATGGGGCATACCAGGCATTTGTATATCACCTTTTTAAAATTTTAAGTTCCTTCTTTTGCTATGTATTTTCATCACTTGGAGGCATACCTTTCAAATGATTTGTACGGTCTAAATGTTAAGTTAATGTTTGACAATGTTAGACTACTGAAAATCCTAAAAGGATATTAGTCAGCAACACCATATATTTACTATGGTTAATGTTTCCATCTAAGCAGTGTTGACCTCTTTAATTAAGATAATCACATATCACCCTCTAATACAATTTAAGCTATGTGGTTATATAAATATTTAGCACGCAGAGCACACTATAAAATTAATTTAAGTGAAGACCAATTCACATAAACAACACAGGTCTTTGCAAATATTTAAGAATCAAGTGTCAATGACCAATTTTAAAAGTGGGCCCAAAACATGAAAAGCAGGCTTTGTATCCTGAAGAAATCCAAATAATTTACAGTCGTGGGCAAATGTTTTGTGAATGACACAAGTAATTGGTTTTCACAAAGTGTTTTTATATCTTTTTCTCAGATGTTTCTTTGGTATACTATGCTATACCATGAATAAAGAATGGTACCAAAACATCCTCCAAGAGCAACTTCAACCATACAAGAACAGTTTGGTGACTAACAATGCCTTTTCTAGCATGATGGAGCACTGTGGCATAAGGCAAAAGGGATAACTAAGTGGCTTGGGGAGTGAAACATCAAAGTTTTGGGTCCATGTCCAGAAAACTTCCCAGACCTTAATCCCATTGAGAACTTGTGGTCAATCCTCAAGAGGTGGGTGGACAAACAAAAACCTATAAATTCTGACAAACTCCAAGCATTGATTATGCAAGAATGGGCTGCAATCAGTCAGAATTTAGCCCAGAAGCTGATTGACAGCATGCCAGGGTGAATTGCAGAGGTCTTGAAAAAGAAGGGTCAACACTGCAAATATTGACCTTTTGCATAAACTTAATGTAAAAGCCTTTGAAACATATGAAATGCTTGTAATTACACTTCAGCATATCATAGAAACATCTGACAAAAAGTAAAAACACTGAAGCAACAAATTTGTGAAAACCAACACTTGTGTCATTCTCAAAACTTTTGGCCACGATTGTAAGGCTGAAAATTCAGATGAGACTGGAGTACCATTTAAAAGGCTGGCTCAAGGTAACTTAACAGAACTCTTTTTTATTTAAACTTCTTACCAAATGTTAAAGAATTGGCTATCAATTACTAATTTTAAAAGCAGGCCCCAAACATGAGAAGCAGGCTTTGTAGCCTGAACAGGCCAAAATAAATCAAGGCTGAAAATTAAAAAGAGAGTGGGGAACTGTTTAATAATAAAAAAGAACTCTGTTATCTTACCTTCAACCAGGATGTTAATGTGAAAAATTCTAAGACAAAACAAAAGTAAAAAAACATATGCAGTTACCTGAAAATGCAAACCAAAATAAAGTCAAGTCCACAAGCCAAGAGCAAATCTTTAAACCAGAGAGTTTAAAAACAAAGTAACAAAACAAGAACTTACACAAAACAGAAATCCAAAGATTAGTTGAACAAACATGAGCAAGAAAATAATCATACAATTATCATGCATTAAATGCTAACATGAAGAAAATAACATATTTACAGGCATGACTCACAAAGAAATATCCAAGAATTAAATAAAAAGATACTAGTGCTAGGGATACAACCCTCACAACACTATAACAGTATTTGTATTTTATACCTGATATTCATAAAGATATAATTCCAACATACCCTGGTATTAGTGGAGTTTTTTTGCATCAAGAATCTGTTGGTAACACGAGAACCTGAACACAAATGGGGCGTCTGTGTGTGTGAAACAGAGAGACAGACAGAGAGAAAGGGGGATAAACAATCAAGCTGGTAATGAGCAGAAATAATGAGACCTGTTCTAGAAAATCCATGGGTCTGCATATGCAATCCGAAGAAGCATCCTGGCTTGGATTGGCTCATGCAGTAAAAGAATGTAAGAGCAGATGGTGTTGCCACTGACCACAAATGACTGGCATGAGCCAGAAACAGTACTGTGAAAATGGAAGCAGTGCATGCGACAGAGAAGCAGTTATTAGAGCTGCAAAGAAAGAGCCATGGAAGACTGTAGTGGTGGTAGTGGCACTGGAGAGTGGCTGAGGAAGGAGATAGAGTTAGAAAAGTATATTGCTATTGTTAAATGAAACTAATTTTAATTCAATTTCACAATCTTTATTGTTGTAAAGTTAACGTTATTTTAATAATAAGCATTATACATTAACTATGCTTTCATAAGCTACTTTAGCCCTAGGCTAAATTAAATTTTTGTTGCATCAATGTTTATTACTGCACTAGTAAATTACACTCCATTCTCTCAGCTGGATGAATAGGTTAAAAATAGATGTTGGGATAAATTACACTAAGTATATTGTAGCATTTCTTTTTAAACTTTATTTTTGTTAACTGTTTATGCAAAGAGATATATATGCTCATTTTTGTCTGATTAACTGCTTTCTGTATGTATCTGATAAAAAAAAACATTTGTTGGTGTACACAGACAATGAACTCCTGATTTTTGTCCTACATTTTCTTTGTCCAATTTGTAAGCAATTCTAAAGGTCTGTGTTTGCTGTATTGTTAGAGAGTTGCTGTTTTGCAATACAGATTGGCAGGTCACTGTAAGTCGTGACATAACATTTTCATGTCACTCTTTTGAAAATGATAAAGGGATGGCCATGCATAGTTAATCCACACTATAACAGCATGCTGTTGAAAGCCATAGCTACAACCATTTCTAATAATTTAACACTGCTATTCTATATAACAGAGAAATCCTGTTTTGAAGATGTCATTGGTGCAGTAGAAGAGAAGTATTTTGTTTGATTGTTATCACGCAGCTGGTTATTGCACACTTTCTCTAACATCCTTAATCTGCTTAGAATTATTAGGTGAATTGGCCAGAAGCAATGCATAAAAAAGCTTAAAACAAGGGATTCAAAGCAGTCAGATAAATTGCACCAGGGATGTCTAGAGCAAGGTTAAGTAGTATCTATCTAGAAGTGCATTTCCATTAGAATTAGTATCAATTTATGTCAGCATATCAAATGCAAGAAAAAAAGAACTTTGCTTATATTATAGTTCATTCATTTGTGTGGAAAGTGCACTTCAGAAAAGATCATAAAATGTACTTTTACAGTAGGGGAATCTCTTAAATTGTAACAGATCAGTAAATTAATATGATCTCTTATTGCAGATTAACATGAAATACTTTTGTAGTGTCAATCTTTGCTATATAACACCCTAAAACTCAGGAACAATCTGCCCATTTACATCAGAGACAGCCCAACTATATCATTGTTAAATTTATGCTGATTACATATTAAGTCATGCTTTTAGAAAATTGGCTGTATTAACAGCACCATTTGAATACTTTTATCACCACAGTATCGGTTTGATGGAATCTCATTAATAAAATGTTAATGCTGATACTAAAATATAAATAAATGTAATTGTCCCCAACAACCCATCAAACTTACACCAAGTTTCAAATGGTCCTGTATGTGTGTAAGTCTATGCACAGTGCAGAGAACTAGCATCACTGTCTAGGGTTGGTCCCTGCCTTGTACCTCATGCTGCTGTAAGAGGCTCCAGTTCCATATCACCCTAACTGTGATTTAATGGGTATAAAAATATTCATACGTATTTGTCTGTAGGTGGTATAAGTGCTGGCACATTTATTCATGGCTGTCAGAAAAGACTAAAAATAGTGTGTTAAATAAATAAGAGATACACATCAAGCAAGTGTACTATGTGAATTTGGTACTTTAATTGTAAACTTAAAAAAGAATTTACATTCTTCTTTCATACAGGAGTTTATATTATTTTCTTTTTAACATTTTGGTACTTTCAGTGCTGGTGAATTTGCTGATGTAATGTCTAGTAGTGCATAGAGAGACTTATTTTCTTATGAGTTACCTTTCATTTATATCTATGTTAGACAGCTTAGATTCTTCAAGTTCAGGGCTCTGTTGCAATGCAATAAGCCCCAGTGCTACATCACATTTGGCATTTTAAGAACTGATCACCCTTTATTCTGAAATAACTATTAATATTATTAGTCAGTCTATGTTTGGTACTTGACAAATTCAGATTTTCATTTTTTCTCCATGTCTGCCTTGTTATACAAATATAATCCCCTTATTTATAATATTTTAATGCAAAATTAAGTTTTTCATTGATTTTAAAGGATTTTTTTCCTTTTTATCTTATCGTTGTAATGCATTGACCATAATGAATTGAATTTTAAAAACAACTTTATTAAACTGAATTAATACAAATAAAGTAAAAAATTATTAATATAAAAGAGAAAATCTAACAACACACATTGTAAAAATAAGTTAAACAGCCTATTCTGTTGACAGTGGAAACAAAGAACGAACCAGTACTGGACAGATTGCCAGACTATCACAGTCCTTTGTTTCACTCATACACGTATGCTAGGTAAGTTTAGTGGTGCCAATCAGCCTAATTTTTGCCTTTCAAAACTGGGAAAGGAGAAGTAAATCAACTTTGATATGTATATATATATATATATATATACACACACATACATATACAGTATATACAGTATAAATATATGTACAGTATATATACACCTGCAGTGGGCTGGCGGCCTGCCCCGGGTTTGTTTCCTGCCTTGCGCCCTTTGTTGGCTGGGATTGGTTCCAGCAGACCCCCGTGACCCTATAGTTAGGCTATAGCGGGTTGAATAATGGATGGATGGATGGTATATATACACACACGCAAGCTGTGCATTGGGAAAGAGCTAGAGTTACTTTGTCCTCTTATATTTTATTGATTGTTTGCTCTTCTTTCACATATGAGTTTTGCTTTGATGAATGAATCAGATTGTCTTGTTCTTCTTTGTGTTGTATCACTATACAGAAATAAATCATACATGCCAGGGAAAAAAACAATTGAAAATGAGGATTTCAAAGATAAAGTGATCTAAGACATGTCTGTCTGTCAAAGTATGATCAATGCTTATCACTTTATTTTTACACTGCTTCAGCCCACAGGTATGGTTTCTCTATACTGCATACTCTATTATGGTAAATTTTATTTTAACCATGCTACCATGATCCTTTTTTCTCATACTAAACTTATGTTCACCTATCCTAATTATTTATCTCCCGTGCATATATTTTTAATAATGTTGATTCCTTCATCAAATACTTTCTGTTCTGAAATTTAGTATGCTGAGATTTCTGTGCTAAAAAGATGTATTATGGATACTTTTTTGTAACTTATTTTTAATGCACCTTTTTGTCTAAAATTCTACTTATTATTTATTACCAAAAAATAAAAGCATATGTATAATTAATATATATTTGAATTGGTTTCTCTTGACTCTGTCAGTACTACAGCATGGAAGGTACAATGTCTTCCTGAATTATCGGCCAACTCACTGAACCAATTTTCAAATTATTTCAAATTCTTGGAAAAAATATCCCCCAGGATACAAAATCTACCTAACCTAACAACTTCTTCACACTTGTCTAACTATATTCGATTTTTAAAAAACTGGTAATAGATCCAGCAAATGCCCAACATTATTTCTTCCTAAAATTCACTTCCTTCATTATACCCATGATATCAGTTACCAAACAGACATGTTAACATTTTTAGGACTGTAGAGCTACCTTAAAAATGTTACTGTCTTCATCCTCAGACATCATGTTTCAGGTAAAAGTAGATCGTTTGGACACTCTTGCAGTGTTACATCAATAAGTTGCATCTACTTGCATCGTTTTAATGCAGGCAGTTGCCCCACTAAGGCACCTATGATCTGGGTAATCAGGAACTCCTGGCCATCATATTGGCTCTGAAGAAGTCACCATTTCATTGTGTTTCTAGACAACAAGAACCTCACCTATTTGAAAACTGCAGAATGACTTGGACCAACATGGACTTAATTTGTTTAATAATTTTTGCACATCACCTGGAAAATATAGAATTGCAAGTCCCATCACTACTATGACAAGAAAATCAAGAGAATGCATGACAATATTTTACTCAAAGACAGGATCTTGTAAGTCAGTTAGTACACTTCCAAGTCAAGGTGAAAATTTGCTGAATGATGAATAGTTCTTTATCTGTGTAGTGCTGGAAGTAGTTATGCTTTCTGAAGTCCAAAGGGACATGTACTCACCTGAGAAACTTGTAACTGAAACCATCTATAAGAATGCCCTTTTTTAAGTTCATGATTCTACGCGTATGATAGGCATAACTACAGACTTAAAAGAATGTAGTTCTTCACTAGAATATGGCTAGTAGTCCACTCTGGATGAGGATAAGGAGACTTATGTGACAGTGCTTGACCTGTAGAAAGGTTGACGGATTGCATTGATACTTGCATGACCTTTTACAAGCCCTGTCGATATATAAAGGATTTTCTGTATAGAAATCACTTATGAATTTGTCATCCTCTTGTAGGTTCACAGTGGTATTAATATTGGTGGATTATTTTTCTAAGGTTGGGCACCTCATTTCTTTACAGAAACATAAGAACTGGTAGATATGTATGTTCACACTTATTAGAGTACACTGGTTTATGTATGTTCACACTTATTAGAGTACATTGGTTTCCAGTCATAACAGCTAACAGCAACCTTAACATTTATCTAACCTCTAATTGTGATCCAAAGTCAATAAACTTGACCAGATGTTCAGTATGCAGAAATGGGGTCAACCGAACAAGGTATAGTGTGTGGTTTGTCAACAACAACATTCTGCTTAGATATGTAAAGTATAAAGATGGATTTTATTTTCAAAAAGGATTTCTCACTACTGTGTAAAGTGGCACACATGTAGCCAACAAAATTCAAACACCTGACAAGTAAGTAACAAGTAAGCCAAGTAAACATTTTTCCCAGGATGGTCCATAAAGTATTTTAGTAAGGGTTTTGTTGATCAGTATAGTTCAATGTTAGACATTTTAGTTATTATTTACAATAAGTACAAAGAAAGTCAGCAACTTGTCATAACTGACATCAGATCAAATGAGCACCCTGGAATTTTGCTTCAATGTGCAGTGCTAAAGGAATTTCTGTACCTGTCCATTTAGCTTAAACACAATTATATCTAAGTGCCATCACTTATGAGTATATTAAGTTTCTGTAAGTCATCATCTTTATTTAGAGATTATTATTTATGCAAAATCATTACCTTTGTATGATTCATTATCACTAGAACAATAACCTACAATACTGTCAGTATAATAACATGAAAAATCATTTTCTATTCTAACAATCGATATTCAGCTCTCCTGTTGCCAGAAATGCTCTCCAACAGCTGCCCTCTGTTACTACCTGCTGTTCACTGGAGACACATAAATGCAGGGGTTACTGGCTGCACGCAACTAGTACTGGATGTGTTAGCTTATAGATAATTGTAATGTGGTTCAAGAGGGCTGGATCTGCCAATCAAGCAGTAGGAACATATACAGTATTTGATACATTTTACTTAAAGAAGGCTTGTGTTTTTAAAGATGCAAGTAGTATGCATAGCACAGCACACACCATTTGAAACAAAGGAAAAATGACTTGCCAAATTGTCGCCCCTCAGAAGATGGCACCCAATGGGAGTGCCTATGTCTAAATTTCTATTGCTATTAGTGTAGTCAATCTAGGCTTTCAAATTTCTCAAAAGTATTAATAAAGGATCCACTAGAATTTTTTCATTGAATACTTACAACTTGAAATTAAGGGGACTACCTACAACACATCAATGAGACAGCACTTCTGCAAACAAAAGCATGTGGTAATGTTTAACAAACTAACTAACATGCACTTGAGTAAAAAGACCCTGACAGGCCTTGACCATTATCTGCATGAAATATTGGGACTAAATGGTGTGTGTAAAATGTTGGTGTTCTTTTGAATGGTGGCTGTAAACTGGTGCAATTTAAGTGAGAATGCGTGCATGTACTGAGATGAGCAGTCTAGGTTGGTTTCTGCAAGTTGCCTAATGACGTTAATAGAATTAGGTTTTTTGTGGTTGTTTAAAGAAAACAGCAGGATCAGAACATGGACTGCTGGGATGCTAAATATATTCACTTAAATTTAGTTGGCACCTAAAGACAGAACGAAATTTAAAGTATATCAAAACTAGATCAATTGCCCTCTTAATTCAATTCATATGTCTTTTCTACACTCTGATGTTCCATGCCAAAGCCTGTAGTGATCTCTTGATCAAAGTGAGAGCTACACCACGTGTCCCGGCAGGAATCTTAGAAAATGTAATGGAAAAGACAGCTGATCACACTGATTGTCACAGTTAAAAAAAAAAATACATGAACAGCTTTGCTAAGAGTCCTAGCTGAAGTATGCTGTGCTTCAGACTTGATTTAAATAGTGAGACTAATGAGGCATCACTTATATAGACATGTTTATCATTCCAGATGTTAGGGTTCCTGCAGCTAAAAGCTTTGCCTCCTACAGTAATTTTATTCATCATTGGCATTTTAAGAAAGCCTGTATCTTGCAATAAAAATGTACTCTCTGGGGTACAGGCATTAATAAATTCTGTTAGGTAAATGGGGATGAAGCTATTCAAAATTTTTCACTTAAAAAGAGGATTTGAAATTCTTGCTGCAAAGATAACAGGAAGTCAAAGTAAAGACTTGGATTCATACTTCCTTTTTCTTATTTTAATATTCGATGCATTGTTTTGAATTAATCGTACAGCAGTAATACAGCACAACACTTTAATAGCCTGACAGTAAAGCAGTAGTTGACTGCAGTAGTCAATTCTGGTGGCTAGAAATTAATCAATTAGCATTAAAGAAAAATCTGGAGAATGCAAATTTCAAATAGTATGGGAATGTGATCATTAAAGTTATATCAGTGTCAAAAGTACTCCAATATGCTAATGAACCCCATTCCCCAGGTTAGGCATTGTAGAATATGTATGAAATACAGTATAAAACAGTCCTCTGGCACTTTGCAGCATACTCTTATGGCAGCAAAGCTAGATACCAAATTGAAAAAGGGTTGTATTATGTGAAGTTTTATGTGTTAATTTTCTAACAGAAAAACAAATTACTTGTGATGATGTTTTATATGTTGTAGAAACAATATAAAAGCACATGACATACATTAAAGGAATACTCCACTGATAAATTATATATATATTTTATTAGGTTACTTACACCATGTAGTTTGTAGTGGTGGCCTAGAAAAATCTGAATCTCATGTTTTCATGCAGGATGAAAGAAATAAGCTTATGATAAAATACAAGCCAGTAAAGACAAATACTGTCCAATAGCAAGTGAAAAACATCCATGGAAAAAAGAGAAAAAAATCTCATGTAACCAATGTTTTATAATCTGTTATGAATGGAGTTTCTTTTTAATTTTTTCCAGGCTTTTCTGTAGTTATAAAAATCATCAAGGTGTTGTTTCTGGGGTGTATAAGCTAAAGGAATTTAATTCTGTGGTTATTTTCTTGATTACAGCCTTTGGTTAGAAATGTACTTTTAGTTAACGTGTTTTCGGACACCATTTTGTTTTAAATATAGGTGTTGCCATAATGCGGATTCAGTTGTCATGATGCAAGTACGAGTTGCTAGGGGACATGGCCTCTAAGCTCATGATATTGGGGGGTCAATTGGTGAAGGGTTAAAAGGTCATCACGCCGGCCATTTTGTATTTGAGATGGAACCAAAACCTAGTATTTGGTTATTGGTTCTTGAAATAAGTTGTGCTTTTTGACTTTGATTTTTGGTTTGAGTCATGGTTCTGACGTCTCTTTTGTTTTCTTTTTCAGTCTGAACTAGTTTTTTGCTTTGCCCTTGACTCTGTTCTTTCTCATTATCCTCACTCTTTAATTTTTGATCTGTCTTACTTTTTGCAGTCAGTACATAATCCACATGTCAGTTACCCATTTGTATGCTCAAAATGTGCCAAATGTATTCATTTTTTGCTACATATTTTTAATACTTTCTGAGAACTCGGCATAAGATAAGATAAGCAAAAAAGACTCTTTCTCATAATACTGTGCTTTTGAATTAAAGACAGGTGTCTTGAACAGTAAATAAGCGGGAGAGGGAGATCTTCAGTTCAAATGCACATTATTATGGGAATGCATCTTTACAGTTTACCTTGTAATCTGAGTTTTCTGAAGGCAAGTAATAATAACATTTTGGCAAAACATGCACATTTTGAGCATATAATAATCAGCGGGCATGTGGATTATGTGATATGAATTATGTGAGAATTTTTTGCTTTTTTCCATAGATGTTTGTCACATTTAAAGTTGGTCAGAATGGGTCACCAGTACCTTCCATTAATCATTAAATGTTTTCTCTTGTACTGCATTAGTAAAAATTTGATTACATTTTTTTCTTGGCCACATTATTAACCTTCTATGTTTATCGTTTAAGATCTCTGAACTTTTAACTCTGTACTAAAATGTCTGGAAAGACAATATTTGTCAAATCAGTTTTAGTTAAATAAATATGGTGCTAGTTAAATTATAAATATACGGACATGTGTTTTCTTTTTTTGTGCAAGCCACCCAGCTGTTGTATTCCTCTTAGGTAAAATGAGATTCAAGCAGACTAAGAAACTAATAGGCTAGCGTTTTTATTACATGTACAAATGAATTGATTCTCTTGTCTAAGCTACTTGGTTTTTGGTCAACTCAATTCCAGCTGTGACATTGACACATCACTCTTTCAATCTAAAATGTATCCAATGTGTCTGTTTTTGAAAGCAAACAAAATAGCTGATCTGAACGTCTCATTTTGATTGATGAGTAGCTAAGAGCATAGAAAATCAACTGATTTTTTCAGGTTTGCTAATTTTTTAAGAATATTTGAAGTTGCAATTAAAATATTCATTCTATAATGCAATAAAGAACAATATCCATTTTATTTTACTCCAAAAAGTCATTTTTAATTTTATACAGAAGAATGATTTTATTTTATTATTGAAAATGTCATATCTTTTGACATTCTTAAATATCAGAAATGTACTGCACAAAACACTAATGAAATTCTATACACCTTTCTGTATGAAACGGTGAGCAAAATATACTATGCAAGGTAGAAGATTGTCATAGAAAATTATGTATTTGTCAGGAAGTAAAGATTGAAGCTGTATATTGTTTTTTTTTTTTCTAATAACAATCCCAGATTTTATCTGGAATCTCTGAGGGCCATGAAGTGCATTATGCTGGTCTTTATACTGTTGCACTACTGAATCACAGGTCATGAGCTCTAAAATCACACTCTTAAAATCCACAAAATAACAGCACCCATCAGAATCAAAGTGGTGTCAGAAACGACACAAAAATAAGTTAATGACTTTAAAACTAACTTGAAACAAATAAAATATTGGGTTTTACGTCCTTGTGTGACAAAACCCTAGAAATGATGTAAAAGCCTTTAAAGAAAACTTTAGGTATAACCCCAAGGACACACAGGAGAATTTAAACAATACTAATTATAACAATTACGTTTATTAAAGAATTCAAAAAGTGGATCTCAAAAAGACAAAAGTAGGAATAAGGGTCAAAAGGTTTTGTCAAAGCAAACACATAGCAAATTAAACAGTACCTTAAAGATTAAGCAGGGATCAAATCCATAAAATGTAAAAGAACTTGGTTTGAATGCCAGATTAGCCATAAAAAATAAATGCATTTTTGAAGTTGCAACCATATTACTACATATTTACATCATTTGCAAGTCACATATCATACATTATTCTTAATGTAAAGTTATAATATAACTTAAATCTCCTATTAAGATGCAATTAAATGCAGTACTGCTGACGGTTGTTTTGCAATTGGAATTTTGTAGATTGGCATTAAATAGACAAATGATCTGATTTCTGCTGTCTTTGAAATAATATTGTTATTATGTAATCCTACTGTTACAATAACTGATTAAAATGATGGAAAGTTGAAGTATGTTTAATTTAATTAATCAAAGAGACATTTTTATTGATTAAATACTTTGTCTCAGTGGTGTGTGTGATGTGTACCTGTGGTTTGCTAAGACTGTTGCACCACTGTTTGTATACGTGGTTCAGGCATAAGACATTGACACACGGACAATTGCGTGACTTTGTGATCATTTAAATACCTGCTTGAGGATCTGTTTGCTGACATGAGCAGCTATGTGACATGTAAAAGAATAAACTAACCCATAATTTAGGTAGAACTTAATGTTTTTCAGTTTGTTTTAAGGACAGCTGATATGCTGTGTGAGTTGCTTAGGTAGGATGAATTTAATTATTGTATTTGTTAATTATCAACATGTTTACGATATTTGAGGGATAAAAACAAGCCATTGTTGAAGCTTTAGTTTAATAACAGTGCATCCATTGGGAAATAGGGCCCCATGCAGAAAACAAAGAAATCAATAACAAAAACATGATGCATAAAGTCCAGAGTAGCTGGGGCTTTGCCTTAAATACTAGCCGGGACAATACCCGAGCTACATAATTTAGATGGCTCCACTTACTTTGGCTCAACATCAAGGTGACAGGGAGATATACAAGACTAAAACACTGAAACCTAACATAAAGCTAAAATTAAAAATAGATTAAATAACAAAACATCAAATAAATAAAACATAGAAATAACCAAACCAAAAACAGAATTATTAATATAAAACACAATTAAAAAAAGAATAAATAAACAAAAATTAATCATGAATCATAACACAGCCTATTCTGATCCTCTAGCTATAAAAATGCAAAAATCCTAGTTATCAACAGACTAGTATTGGAGCAAGACACATTTGTGTTGCTGGAACATGTGCTTTAAACTTGGGAGATTAAACTCCATCATTAAATAAGGTTTCCCCTAGCATATCAAACCTTGCTAACATGTTTTCCTTTTTAACAGGAAATAAGTAATGAGCTAAATCTATTGCTTAATTGTATAAAGTAGTTTTTAATGTTAAAATAAAGAAAAAGAAAAATCTCCTGGTCTTCAGCATTATAGATATATTTTGTGACTATTGCTGGAGTTATGAAACACCATCAAGTTCCTCTTAAATACATATTTAAAACCAGACAAGCTATATTTATTTATTGTAATTTGAACTAACATTGTGGGCACTTTACTTTATGTTTTGGCATATCTAGCATGTGATTTCTTCTGGGAACCTATCTTTTTGGAAAAACTGTTTTTCTTTTGCTTCTTTATATCTTCAACAAGGTGTGGAAGTGTTGAACCCACAGCTTTTCTGATACCAGCCTTGGCTTAGCAAGATTTGCCAAGTTTCTGGTTTTCCTTCCTGTGAACGTCTGGGACTGCATACTTCCAGTATTTTACATCCTGGGTGCTATCAACGCCATTCAAGTTTCAGTCACTCTGTCTTGGTTTCTGTATTTCTGATGCTACAGAGACCTCTGGCGCTCTCAACATCCAACATAATGGTCTACCCTGTGCCATCAAGGTTATCAGTGTAAAGGGTCAAAGCAAACTGAAACATTAATCTTTCACTCAAACCTTTGTCCTATGGATGGAACTGACAGTGTTGTGTGGCTCAATGCCCAGGAAAGATAATCTGTGTTGCCATGGACTCTAAAAATTTGATATTCAATAGTGCAGTACCAACAAATATCTTGTCCCTCAGGGATTATTCTCCTTGTGGCAGAGCACATTTTCCTTGTAGCGCAGCATGGACCATGATCAGGATGACTTTCCTTCCCAGAAAGAAGAAAAATGAAATGTTACTTTTCACTGCTAAATCTCTCCTCTACACAATGGTAGAAGTAGTCTGTGTTTGTGGTTAAGTTAAGTAACAGTGGTGTCTACACAACTGAGATGACCTGGTTCATCAGGGTGCTTCAAATTGGGGTACAGATAGGTGTATGAAATCTCATACTCTCAAAAGGAGATGGAACATAATGTAGTCTGCAAGACCATGAGTGATGTCATTCTATTCTAGAATTTTAGTTGCTTGTTTTCTCATCAACTAAATTAGTGGTGGCTTCCCATCAGTCTGGGAAAGGCCTGTATTTTCCTCTTGGACTTGGAATTCAGCCACACCAATGAAGACAGTCTATCTTGGGCCACTGGCAAAAAAATAAGCTTGATCTGAAATAAGCTGTTGATACTGAAGGTCAGGGCATTTTCAATACAATAAATCAAGCAGAGAAAAGCTATTCAATGCTTGTGGGACCAGCATGCATGGACATAGTTGGACAAGCCAGAGGTTATCCCAGTCCTTTAGATATCACTGTACTACTTTAAACAACATTTTTGAACATATTATTAATGTTGTTGACAAGACTGCAAGCTGTCGATTATACACAGATGTGAGATGGTACTTTAATGCTAGTTGTTTTTTTATCTTAAAAAATGTGAATGGGCTAGGCCCGTATTTAATAAATTTTAAGGCTTTTATTTTCATGTTGAACACCAGTACCCTTCACCTCCATTTTAAGATGCAAGAGCAGGCTAGGTATTTTTTACATTTATAAAAATTGCCTCCCTTTCAAACACAATTTCATGTGGCAAATTAATATATGCCAAGATTGTGAAGAAATAAAATGCGAAACGTATCCTTTAACATACAGTCATACCTCTAGTAAGTACAGTGGTAAGCAGGCTATTTATGCTGATATGACCTTATGTTTGTTTTGAGGTTTTGAAATGTACTGTATACTGTACACCTTCCTAGCAATGGACTACCATCCTGTCCAGGTATTGATCTTGTCTAGTACAGCAGGAATAGGATCCACTTGCACAACCTTAAGCAAGTTTGAGAATATTATATAATTTTGCTGACTTAGGTCCATTGACATGAAGGCTTCAGTTAGGGTTAATATTGTTGTACTTTGGGATGCACTTTAAAGAAGAACCCTGGACAGTCTTCATAAAGAAATGCTATCTTCACCCAAACCAAACAAAGTGCTTATACTTTGTTTCTTCAAAAAGACATTCCTTTGAAGTACTTGTTTAATGTAAAAAAAAATGTCATATAGAATGAGGTGTAGAACTTTCATATACTTCAGCATGCATTAAGCTTGCACATGTAGCAGTATGCTTGAAGCAGTTTTCACTTCCTACTGATGCGTGCACCTTTCCATTGCTTCTTGAATGTGTCTTTGTATGTCTTTTGCGGCATATTGAATTTACTCCCCTAACCCTGCTCTGACTGATTTAGGAATGTGTTTAGCAGTTTGAGGTGAAGACAAATGTGATAACTAACATTTCCACAGCTACTATTTATTTGACTCATCATGATAAATAACTCAGATAATTCTTGCCTGCTGCACTGCTAACAGTAAATTGTTGTTCATCTCAGCAAAAGTTTTCACATTCTTTCCCATGCTATTGCAAGGAAACATTATTTGTGTATGTTTCAGTTTTCTTTTATGTTGAAACTGTGCTATATATTTAATTATTTTCCCTCTCTCCATTCCCTTCAATATTTGCCAGTTGCTGAACTTACTCCAAATACAGTGAGAGTTTTTCCTGATTTTTTTCTCTTTTATTCTGTCTTAGAGCAGAGTGGTGGCTCTGAGGCTATGGATTTGCACTGGCAATTGGAAGGTTGCTAGTTGGAATCCCGAAAATGCCAAAAGTGACTCTACTTCATTGGGACATTGAGCAAGGCCTGCAATTGCTCTGTCCTGGGTATGAGGTTAATCTGCATCCAGCCCTGAATGTAGGCCCTCCAACCTGCAGGGGAAAAACCTGGGGGTTGGTGGCATAATTGGCACTCCAGCCACCATAAAAAAACTTCACACTGTTCCATCCGTATGAACTAGTGTGGTGCTGAGGTGTCACCTGTTGCATGGCTGCACTTGGGTCCTAATCTGGGATCCTGAGTTGGTTTGTCATGTGGTGGGTGTGGCAATGCGCTGTATCAGCACGTGCTCCTAACCTCCTCCTCCTCTTCTGTCTAATCTGTATAGGAGTCAATGATGTAATGTAATATGTTAAGATATAGTAAAATATGATGAAAACACTTGTCAAAGATTCCCATACAAATAAGTTAGGTGAGGCATCACAGAATCTGCAAAGCACATTTGTAAGCACTGGATACAGCATCATGGATTCAAATCCTGCTCTGGTCATTGTACATGTGAACTTGTACGTCCTCTCATTGTCTACATGGATTTTCCTTCTATGTTCTCAAATACATGGGGTAAGTACAGCCACATATGAGTGGATCCCATGAACTAGCACCCAATTTAAGAGTTTCTCTCAGTGCTGCTGATATAGTTTCTGGTCCTTGCTTTTTTGTAGTTCTTGAATTTAGTACTGTAATCATTACTGGCAACCATATAGTTTCCCTTTTCCTTACATTTAGCACAGAATAATAACTAAAGGTATAAAGGGAAGCATCATTTTGACTTCAAAGTTTCACATGCCTTTGAAGAAAACCCGAGTGAAAGAAATGAAAACATGTCATGCTTATTAAAAATAAACACATTTTACCTTTCCCCTAAGTTATTATGTATTTCATTTGAAATTCAGAAGAGTGCTTCTGAAATCTTCATGGTATAAATGCTAAGGCTTTTAAGGTTATAGAACACTAAAACATTTTGGAAACAGTTGAAGGGATTGTAATTACTAAAAATCTTAGGTAAATGGAAAGCTACAAATCTAAAATACAAGCAGACAAAAATATAAACAGTTTATACTAAAAAAAAATATTTTAAATAATTTACAGTAAATAATTTATCCCTGAATTTTAAATACTAATTAGCCAGAACAAATGTGAAAAACGCATGTGTATTTGTTAGCTGCACATCCGAGTACACAACTGCCCCACCTTCTACCTTTTTAACTGCAATTGTAAACTGCAGCAAACCTTATTACCTTCACAACAAGAGCAGATTTCCTGACGGAAATGCTTTAATGCATCACTTTAAAGAATATAATGTGTATAATAAGACAGTCACACCATAAGATAATCAATAGGAAGGCTTGTAGAGCTGGTGTAAACAATCAAAATACGCTTTAAACATAACACAATAAAGAAATATAAATATGTATATAGTCTTATCTTATAAAGTCAAATTCCCCAAATTAACTTTATATACAAATACATAATCAGTATATAAAAAGCACTAAATTGATTGGTGATTATTAGATCTATTTTTAGTACATGATGCTTAAGTGAATTGCTTGGTGCAGATTTGCTTACTACTTACATGCTAAAAAAAAGTGCTCACATGTAAAATTATGTGGTAAAGTGTTTCAAACACTACTGATGCTGGAAATGGAAAAATCATGCAAAAATAAATAATCTTGAAATCTGTTGCTTATCACTTGTAATTAAGTGTTGAGAATAAACGGTAATCAACACAATCAAGAGAAGAACTCAAGGCGTGGACATCAGTGAATGTACCCTGTAACACAGAGCTCTGGTCTGTGCTTCTCCTGTGTCCTCAGCTCTTGATCAGGGCTGATTTTTGATTCTTTTTTGCTATTGTTGTCTTTGTCCTGTTTCATTTATTGATGCACCTTATTGATTTGGTGTTTAAATAAACATACATGTTTAATCAAAGCATTATTGATGATAATACAATAGCCATATTTAAGAGACATTTCAGTGATTTCATTTTTTTTTTTATTTCATTTGAAATAGACTTAAAGGTTTATTTTTATAATTTTATGGAATAATATATTTGGACCATAGAGAATATAATATGGACTTACAGAATTTAACATATCTTGACAGCTGTTTTAAGTATTTAATTTTTGTTTTCCAAATGTGAGATATGTTACTATGGTAAAAACATTGTACTTCAAAGAGGATAGTTTGAAGTACATAGTCTATGGCATAAAATATACTATACTTTCTTCCTGACGTGGAGGAATGCTGCTTTATTTGAGTTCTGACAGTAAACTTTTGCAAATTATACTAAATAATGCAACTGTTAATAGATAATGTAAACAATATTGTGGTACACATAAATTAAGGTTATGCGACAACAATTAAGTGCGTGTCAGGCTTAGCTCTGGTCAAAACCATGATTACATCGTGTTCAGCTTGCATGAAAACAAATAGATCTAATCAATACAGAAAAAGGACAGTAAGTATTTAGTTAGTACAAATGAAAACAAAAACAAGGCATAGGTGAAATCATAGTCGAGATGACAGACTTAAAATCCAGATAAGCTAAATACAAGCAGTGGGAATTTAGAGACTTGCAAATCAAAATAAATAAAATAAAAAAGTAAGTGACTATGGAAAGGCTGAAAGACAGAAGACTGTTTAAATAAGACAGTTATTTTGATATCTGATACCCTGTCCTGGGATTGTTCCTGCCTTGTGCCCAGTGCTTGCTGGGACAGACTGCAGCTGCCACACCACATTGCACTAGGTTTAGGAGAAATACAAAAATGGATGGATAGATGGATGGATCATGTAATAATTTGAATATATTTATGTCTAACTTAAGTGAATATGTAATTTCATAACACAGTGACAGAATAATTATTACCTTAATAGAATGTCAGGTGATCATATTAAATACACTGTAGCAGTAACATGGCTTATAGAGTACTCTGACTTTAATAAAGTTATTATGTCTTTAAATTTTAAATAAATAAATATCCTATGGACATTTTCATTTTTGCACATTTTTAATGGGGTCATATGTTGTTCATACTGCGTTATACTTAAATCAAGATCTCCTGTGCTTTGGGCAGTTGCACTCAAAAAAAAAATAATTATAAACTTGCTAATTGTTTTCTTATGCAAAACAAGAACCGAATTATTACACCCTGAGGGGAAAGGTGGAAATATGAGATGAAAAATGGACAATTCACATAAACTGACATTTCATACAAGTGCTGTGATTTTAATCATGGTAAAATGTTTTGGACGTTACTTACCATAGATCAAATTATTTTTTAATTATTTCAGTGATGTGCTGTGTTCCTTGATCACCATACAGATGTCAATGAGTTGGGATAATACATCCTAATAAATCCTGCCTAGCGTCCAGAACTTAGAAAAACAGACTTCGGCAATCAGCATTTAAATATTTTAGCTCTGTTTGATAGGTTTAATGGTTCATCTAGTGCACAATAGATATGATGTTTAATAAATCGGATATAAAATTTGCTGGGAACTTCACATATAGTGGTAGGAAAAATATGGGCACAACCTTATACAGACAGGATGTCCTTAATATTTACTGTGGAAAGCCACTTAGAAAAACACTATGAACTAAGGATCTTGAAGCATTTGATATGCTGCTACCCCATTATATAATCGTGACTGAGACCTTTTTGTTGTCAGTGAGCATTACCACTCTCTTTAAAATGAGAATAGATGAGTGAGTAAAGAAGACTGATTGAGAAGATTTATTGAGGAGACTGATTTAGATGAATGAGAAATTTCATGATCACTGATCCAGTTTTATTGGCAATGAAAAAAACTGTTAGATGTTACAGCTAAAGAATGAAGAAATAAGATGGCTTTCCTGCCATATTTCAAATACATGACAGAGTGGTTGAAGAAATGTACTTGATGGATAGCTGAATGTTTTTGTGTGGGTGAGTATGCCCTGTGATGGGATAAAACATGGCCGAAACAGGTACAGAACAGGTACAAAGATTTGGCAATTAAATTAAACCAAATGAGAACTAAATAAAGTGCTCACATGTAATATTATGTGGTACAGTGTTTCAAACACTACTGATGCTGGAAATGGAAAAATCATGCAAAAGTAAATAATCTTGAAATCTGTTGCTTATCACTTGTAATTAAGTGTTAAGAATAAACGGTAATCAACACAATCAAGAACTCAAGGCGTGGACATCAGTGAATGTACCCTGTAACACAGAGCTCTGGTCTGTGCTTCTCCTGTGTCCTCAGCTCTTGATCAGGGCTGATTTCTGATTCTTTTTTGCTATTGTTGTCTTGCTCCTGTTTCATTTATTGATGCACCTTATTGATTTGGTGTTTAAATAAACATACATGTTTAATCAAAGCATTATTGATGATAATACAATAGCCATATTTAAGAGACATTTCAGTGATTTCAATTTTTTTAATTTCATTTGAAATAGTCTTAAAGGTTTATTTTTATAATTTTATCGAATAATATATTTGGACCATAGAGAATATAATATGGACTTACAGAATTTAACATATCTTGACAGCTGTTTTAAGTATTTAATTTTTGTTTTCCAAATGTGAGATACTGTATGTTAGTATGGTAAAAATATTGTACTTTAAAGAGGATAGTTTGAAGTACATAGTCTATGGCATGAAAGATACTATACTTTCTTCCTGACGTGGAGGAATGCTGCTTTATTTGAGTTGCGACAGTAAACTTTTGCAAATTATAATAAATAAGGCAACTGTTGATAGGTAATGTAAACAATATTGTGGTACACATAAATTAAGGTTAAATTAATAGGTTTATTATTTATATTAAATAAACCAAATGAGAGAATCCTAAATTCATTTTAATATATGCATTTTTATTAAATGACTAAACAAGGAGAACAATTAAGATTGCAGTGGAAATATGTCCAAAACCAATTCTGAAGAATCATTTTCAAGACTGATTGGAATAAAGTGGTTAGAAATCATGTAAACATGGTCTTTATAAGTTTGGTCAAGGCTTAATGATCCTCAGAAATTGTCTGTAGATATAAAATGTCTGCTAAAGATCAAACACTAGGCCAGACACATTTCTCAGACCCTCAAAGAAACAATGCCTTACACGGGTTTATTGAGTTGGCTCATCGTCTGGTTCATCCATCCATCCATTATCCAACCTGCTATATCCTAACACAGGGTCACGAGGGTCTGTTGGAGCCAATCCCAGCCAAAACAGGGTGCAAGGCAGAAAACAAACCCTGGGCAGGGCACCAGGCCACCGCAGTCATCTGGTTCATCAACTCAGAAATTAATCTTTTTACTTGAAGGAGGAAATTGATGATTACTTTGTGACATGATGCAAATGATATTCCATATAACTTAAATTAAAGAATAAGCAATATTCCCCAGGTTTAAACAGACAAACTTATTTGTTTAACTAAAGCTTATCTTCTAGTTAAAACACTCTTATGTAGGGGTCTGTCTTATAGCAGAAGAGTGCAAACGTTCTATTTGATAGATCAAGCAATCTATCTCAATTTTACAATGTGTATAATTTTTGATTTCAAATATGGTAATATGTAAATGGAATCTCCTGTGCAAAGTCCCATTTAGATAAGTCCAGAGATTAATGCCAAGGCTTTAACTGGCCATTCCAGGACCTTCCATATTCTTAAGTCATTGAGCAGACTGAGTGCTTTAGGCAGTCGTCATGATGAAACATGAGATTCTTCTAACTTTAGCTTTCTGGTGGGCCATAGTCTTACAAGCTTATCACAGTTCTGTTAGGGCAGACATCACACTAGTGGCTACTCCTGACACAAGATTTGAATTAGCAGCTTTATTTGTGTTTTTAGTTGGAAGCAAGCACAGAAGCTGAATGTCTAGTGATGGAGATATGGATATACTGAAGATCATGTTAATAAAGGTTTAAACCTGCTATACTGAGCTGTGAATTAAAAATATGACAAGACATTTTTGAATTGTGAACTCATTAAATAGCTACAATAAAGATAAACTACATGGACGCTTTTTCAAACAAGCCATTCTGAAAATTGTTTACTCAAACTCATACTGCAGTTTTGCATTGTGTTGAAATCTTTAATTGTTACTTTGCATCTTTTAACTGATAGTAGTGCAAACTGCTAAGTATTGATTTAAACTCTGAATCTTTATTGATTTGAACTGTGTATCTTTTATTTAATCCTTTTTAAATCCCAAGAAAGAACAGGCTGTTAGACCTATCAGTTATTAGTTTTGGAATGTGAAACAACCTTTTTTATCAGCTTAAGGCAATTAAGATAAGCATGGACATCAGCCTTCAAAAAGAACACACTTTTTTAATGTAAACATCACAGTGGTTTTAAGATTATTAATTATTAATATAAGCATTGTTAATATCATATGGGATGGCCTTTAAGTTTGGTATATAAGTTGAACAGAAAACATAAGAAGTGAAAGATGATCTTCGCCATCACCAGATATAACATCTGCATTCCTACTGAAATTATCAAGATAAAAGAACACTGCGATCTAAATAAACATTTTAAGCAGCTGTGTACCCAAGCTGGAAGGAACTCATCCACATAATCAACATTTCTACTCTTACAAAAGCATCTCTCAATACGACTCTTGTCAAGAATACATTCTGCTTTTTCATACGACTGGTTTTACTATATTTTATTAATTTTGATTTATTGCAATAGCAAGGCTATATTTTGCTTGGTAGAGCCAAGTTGTAGTGTTAGAAAGAGTGTGGATGATTGCCATATTCTCATAGGGCTTAGCAGCTAAGAAGGGACACCTTCAAAAAGAAGTTACTCTGCGAGCGGGCATCGCATTAGTAAATGACACACGTGTTGAGTGATTCAACAACTGAAGACAACTGTTTGGTCTACTCATACCAAGTCTGTAAGTCTGTTTGCTTGAAACAACTGTCAGAATCAGAAACAGAATTCATTTCATTTGCCAGGTACACTAATGTGAATTAGGAATTTGTCTTGATAGTAATGGTGCAGTATATAAGGACAACACAGGATACAAAAGATAAATATAAGAAGATGAAATATAAAATGATAAAATATGCATATGCATCAATACAAAACAAAACGGAAAATAGGATTAAAATGTCCAGGTAGTCTAGTGTGCAAGTCTACATGGATACTGAATAAAAGTTCAGACCTGATAACTACACATTGAAAAAATTGTTTAAAAAATGGGTTGTTTTAGCTTGCACTGCACGAGGGCATCAGCCGCAGGGAAGTCTCTGGAACAGATGATGTCCTGGGTGAGTTGGATCAGCAATGCTCCTTTTGGCCCTCTTCCTTACCCTGGACTCATATTAGGACTTCAGTGTGCTCTGATGTTACAGCCTATGATCTTTTCACAGGCTTTGATGATGCGCTGCAGATTTGCTTCAGCCTGAGCAGACGCAGCACCAAACCAGATAGTTATAGATAAGGTCAGAATGAACTTGATGATAGCTTTGTAGAATTGAACCAATATTGTATAAGGGAAATTGAATTTTCTCAGGTGATGCAAAAAGAACATTCTCTGATGGGCTTTATTAATAATAGATGTGGGGTTAATGTCTTACTTAAGACTTTGTGACAGCCCAGTGCCAAGAAACTTAAATAATTCTGTCATCCCAACGGCTGAGCCATTTATAGCAAGTAATAGGTGAACTGGTGACAGTTTCCTGAAATCTATGAACATCTCTTTAATTTTTTTGAATGTGAAGGACCAAATTATTATGGCTGCACCACAATGTCAGGTTTTCCACCATTTCATTGTTTGAAATGAGGCCTATAAGTGTGATGTCATTTGTAATTTAAGAAGTTTGATAGGTGAATCTCCAGAAATACAGTCATTTGTATAAAGCGAAAAGAGTAATGGGGAAAAGACACATCCTTGTGGTGCACCAGTACTAAGAGTTAATGGATCAGATGTGTGTGTGCCCAACTGCATATACTGTTTCCTATCTGTAAGAAAGTCTGTGATCCAATGACAGGTTGAACTAGCTGGGTTTCTTATCTAGGAGCTCTAGGGTGAGTGTATTGAAAAGTAGAGTTAAGGTCCACAAACAAGATTGTCACATATCCATCCATCCATTATCCAACCCGCTATATCCTAACTACAGGGTCACGGGGGTCTGCTATAGCCAGTCCCAGCCAACACAGGGCACAAGGCAGGAAACAAACCCCAGGCAGGGCGCCAGCCCGCCATAGATCCTCACATATGCCCCTGGCTTATCAAGATATTGGTAAATAAAGATCAGACCTAAATTCATTGCATCATCCACAGACCTGTTGGCTCTGTAAGCAAACTGAAATGGTTCCAGGAAGTCATTTTTAGCATTATTGAGGTATTTCAAAATAAGGTGTTCAAAGGTCTTCGTTACCTCAGAGGTTAAAGCTACTGGTCTGTAGTCATTTAGGCCTGCAACCTTTGATTTTTTTGCACTGGAATGAAGGTTGAAGTTTTGAAGCAGGCAGGAACAGTACACAGATCCAGAGATTGGTTAAAAATTTCTACAAATACTTTATGCCTGGGGTCCCCAACCCCAATGGGCCGCGACCGTCTGACAGCTTGGCCGCGAGAGAATTGCCAGCAATGGAGACTCACTCAGTCAAGGGCTATAGCAAAAAGGCTGCCTCCTTCACTGAGAACACTTTTCAGAATGCTAGGTGGGTAGGGCTTTGCAGCGGTGCACAGAGAGGAGAGAGACAGAGTATTACACCGAAGTATTGTTATGCTCCCAACAGCTTCCCCATATGACACGAGTCTATAGAAATCTCTTACTATGAAGTACATTCAGCAGATACTTTCATTACAACAAAATGACCTTGAAATGCTTGAATGAATCATCCACAGAGCAGCTAGCTCTGTGGTCGCAGCTCAGTTGTGCACATTTGCAGAACGATCCCTAAACTGAAACATTGTAAAAAAAGGGAGTGAGAAATGCAATGCATATGTCTTTGTTATATGCAAAAAAAGAAGAAAAATCTCGGATTGCAAATGTATGCGAACTGCTGCATTTGAAGACGCCTAAAAAGCAGTTTTTATGTGGTTCACTGATGCTCGTTCAAGAAACATTCCTATTAATGTGGCACTCATTGAAGAAGTGAGGTTTTTGAACTCTCTTGGGGCCTCTGTCAACGGAACAACATGCTGTGAGACTGCTGTTGCCCTGCCCTGGCAACGGACAAACAATCTTACACAGATGGTAAGATTGTAAGATGGTAAGACGGTCCTGTTTTGGGGGGAGGGGAATCCCAAAAGAGTTCAGAAACTTCACAATATGAAGAAGAAGTAAAGGACGATTTGGCTTCTGATTGATAACTGTGCTGCCCACAACATGCTTCCACATTTAGATAATGTTCGTGTTGATTTCCTCCAACCCAATTCCACAGCATTCACACCCTGAAAGTGTATTATAGCAAGGAAATGCTGAGAAAAATTCTCTTCGGCATAACTTGTAGACAGGAGAAGATTAAAATAACGCAAACGAAGCTATTGAAGCTGTTTCTATTTTCAACATCCTACCTTTGTGAGGCAGCGTTTTCTGCAATGACAGCAACCAAAACGAGATTACAGAGTAGACTGAACATAAACAACACACTTTGTGTGTCACTGTCTTCCATTGTCACCAGATGGGATCGTCTGGTTGCAGGAAAACAAGTTCAGGGCTCCCACTGATTCTGCATTATGGTAAACTGTATAATTTCTATTATGATATTATAACTTAATAATAATAGAAATGTAACGTAAATTGTGTATAAAACTGCCCTATGTACCCACTCATAATAATCCAAATAACCGGTCTGTGGAAAAATGTGCTTTTAGTAAAGCGGTCCTTGGTGTCGAAAAGGTTGGGGACCACTGCTTTAGGCCACAGGACTGCACAGAGCCTGAGTGTATTTTTTTTATATTTTGTCTTTGTGCAGGTAAGCCATACACATGAGGCACTATTATGCACCTACGTAGAAGTTTGTTTAAGGCAGCTGTTTACGTGTGGATAAAGCTATATGTATGGAGTTTTGTATAGCAGCCATATATTAATTAGTCTTATTTGTGTAAGTGGGACACTATAAAATAGATATGCATAGTATTCATACACGGCCCATTGTTAGCTATAACCGTGTAGTGAATGTGAACCAGCATAACAAACATGTGAAATTCCATGATTAATACACTGGACATCATGAGTGACCAAGACATTTGGTGACTTGTTAAAAGGTAAGATCGTATTCTGATTGAGATTTGTGGGGACAAATGGATGTCTTAAAGTGTACCATTCAGCAGTTGTTGTCTAGGCAAGAAAGAAAGCCCAAGGATTAAAAAAAATGACCAAGGGACAAAAGAGGGGATAGAAGTGCCATACCAGAGTCAAAACCAGAAAGTATTGGGGCATTATAATAGGGAAAGGAAGCACACAAGTTAAAGACAAAAGGAGGGTCAAAACTAAAGGAACTTGCAACTAGGCTTGTTTTGAAACTAACTATTGCTAATAAAGATTTTTTCTTATAAATAGGTATATCCATCAACGGATGTTGATACGTTGACCAGTTTTAAATTTATACTGGAAGGAATAGAACATTGGAAGCAGCAATGAATTTGGCATTGGCACCAGTTGATAATACAATAGTAAACAAAAAATAAGGCATGGAAATAAATCAAAATATTTTAAATTATTGAAATCCATGACACGTAGATTTAGAATTAATCGATAAGATGCAAAACATATGGAAAAGGTTCAAACTAATCTAAAATAATATAATGTACAAAAAACTTAAAGAGACTTATTTCATAGCAATATTCAAGGAATGTCTTACCAATCACTATTTGATGGTAACTATGGGGAATGCACTTTTTTAATGCAATCTCATTTATTTTTTTATTTACAGATTTTTTTTCTTTCTAAAATACTGAAAGTTAATACCCTTTGGGATGAGGCTTTAACCTGCTGAGTTTGCAATGTTCACTGGAGATGTTTGGCAATATTGAATAAAATTTGTCTTAAACCTGATTGCCAGGCAGTGTAGCTGTTAGGAATCTCTCTTCATGTTACATCCATGGACATAGCAAAAGTAAATTCAATGAACAGCATGACATACAATATATGACACCCTCATAATGCAGTGAATAGTAACATTGCATAAAAACACAAATACATAAAAACTGGCAATTTACAATTGCACACCTGCTGATTAATACCTAGAGTAACTCTTTTATAAATATGATTTAGATATCAGACCCAGTCAGAGATGAATTACAGACTGTATTTAACCAAAGTGATTGCAATAATATGGAAACTCTTTATGTTTGAATTGGTTCTTGCTTTTAGTGACAACGACCAGTAACATTTCTGGTTACCAGTGCACACCTTCTGACTTGTGATGTATACAGATATTCACTAGAATATAGTTTCAGGCTTACAATCATTCCTACTGTAAAAATGACATTCATTTCCATACCAGATTCATTTCTGTACAAGATAGTTACAAAGTAAGAATATTTTGAATGATCTGAATTATTTCATTTAATAACTTAATAATTTTACAAAAAGTGACAAAAACAATGATAGAATTATGTGTGTTATTCCATAGGTTTTCAATGTGTACCCAGTCAAATAATATAAACTTTTAAAAATTAGGTAAACTGCCATAAATAATACCTGGAGGCAATACTTCTTTATAGCTGAGTTTGCAGCACAATGAGTTTTCCACTAACAAGCAAAATGGGAAAGGTGCCAAATAAATAAAATGTATTTATTATTATTAATAATAATATTCATGTGGTAAATGATATGTTGATCTAGTTCTTTGGAGATGAAGATGGGTGATGTTGTACAGAAATTACCTACTTCAGCTGTCACAACATTTCATGCAGGTTGAGGTACATTTCATAAGTTTTGAGGAAAGCATTTGGTATTACATGGTAAACACATTATTGTTGGGCAGTCTGTTTGTGTTACTTGTGAATATGTGACTGAATATTGTCTGCATCCACAAAATGTGTGATGTTGTCCACTGGATATAGGCTTTGAGGAATGGCACAAAGAAATGTAATGTTTTGAATGTTTGTTATTCTCTTGACCTTTGTGGAAAAAAAGAAAAGTGAAAAGAAATCTTCATGTGTAGATGCATGTATTCAATAAATATTCCAAAACAAAGTATGAGGCTAAGGGCCTTAGTTCAGCTTTATATTATGAGCTGCCTAATGAACAACTAATAATTTAATTTAAGGTGCAAACATTTATGTCAGTGTGCTTTTTTCTCACAACAGTGAAAAAGATGCAAAGTTTTGTGGTATTTGCAAGTTATTTCTAGAGTTTCATTAAAAATGTTTCCTTCTTAGTACTGCATAGTAATAAATAAATAACTATTGATAACTAATACATTTTTGTGGACTCCCATATTACATTATGCTAAAACTTCTCCCTTTGTGGTGGAGATGGATGCATCTGAGGCTGGGGAGGGTGCATAAATCCTGAGTGGCTTAATGTGCTTTTGATTTAAAGGTGTTTTGTTGAAGTATTCCCTGCAGAAGAAAACTCTGATGTAGGCAGCAAATATCGCTGGCCATAAAACCTGGTTTAAGAAGGATGGTGTCACTAGCTTTGTGATTTATATTGACTGTAAGAATCACTCTAATTTAAAAAGTCCAAGACAGGCCCATCATGCATTATTAAATATTGTATTAACCCCTTACAATATGGGTAAAAAAAAGTAAAAGGCGTGTGCTTTGTCGATGATGATGATCCAGTCCTTCTGGTTAACACATCTCTGGCTATAATCTGAGCTGAAACCAAAATGCAAGTTTTTTTTTCTGTGGAGTTGTCTGTGAATCCTATAAGACACTTATTAATTCTTAAGCAGATCAGCCTGTTCATCTGGGTCAATGTCTGTTTCAATGAGTGATTGATTAAATGTTCTGTCTTGGACCACAACTTCTTAATAGTTGCTCATCCTGGGATTTGAAGAATGATTGACCTTTTTTGTAAATGTTTTCAATGGCCAGCATTGGGTGGTGACACTATTGTATATTTGAAGGCCTGTGAAATTTCAAAACGATCAAAATATATTCATTGCTCTCCTTGTCTAGTTCATTTGTTGCCAGTTTCAAGCAGACCATGAGCTGATATTTCAGTTGATCTTATTACAAACTTCTCTGATTCTGCCTGGTATACAGTCTACTAATTGTACATAGGTTTTTTTGTAATGGCCTATCTACTTTCATTTAAAAACTGCAAAAGGGCATAGTAGGTATTTTTGTTAAAAATATGTTCTGTTTACATGTATTATCCAATTTGATTGTCTCTGACCAGGGGCTATCATTTATTTACTGGTTTCGATGGGTTTTTATGTGACAGACTAAGAATATCATTTAATTTGTCTTCAGGTTATTATCCTTAGTACCCTGGTCAGACTCTAAGTGTATATTGCGACATGTTGCTACAAAGCATATTTGCAAACTAATTGGAGTATGTTTTGCCTTGGGCAGAGTTCCCCCAGTACATTCATGTGTTTATCTCTTTTGAATGTGTTTATGGCTTTAAGCAACCCTTTGCTGAGTCCCTCAGCTGTTCTAAATATCAGTCATTTAATGTTTTTTTTAACGCATTAGATGATGCTTTCCTCCAGCTCCATATGTTGTTTTCATTATTTCATGTCTGTGATATCATCATTAAGCTGCTGTTTCTTTTGTCACTATGGCTCATGGGCATTTGAGATATCTGTTTGAGCATTCACCACTCCAGTGGCTACTCTTCATTACAAAAAGACTTATGATCTGTGGGTATACATCTTTTTTCATGCTTACTGCATCCTAACACCTACCCTAATTGCATATCTCAGACTTACGGAGAAACATCTAAAAAGTATCAGTATGCAAGTGCTGATCAGTTACTAACATTAATTCCTGTAGCTCCAATTTGGCCATCTTTGCCTTTATGGTTGTCTCACTGATGAGCTTTAATCTTGCCAAATTAAGTAAATAAATAAATTGATCAATGTTTTTGTGGCCCCATATCTCCTGCACCTCATAATATATGATCACTTCAAAATTTTTTTATATCTGATTTTGATCTGCCAATTTTAACAATAAGACCTAGAATGTCTTTTGTTAGTGCCTTGTGGAGCATGCCTGTTTCTGTACTATGCAGCCCTGGAAACATTCAAACACTGTATGTACTACAGGAACAGCTCATGTTTACTCAGGACGAATAAGAATGATTTCCCTTTATAACAGGTGTAAGCAAGTTCGTAATATGGAATTATAATGTTTAAAACTAAACATGGTTACAATGATTGTGTTAATTTCCCCACTCAAGGCATTTTATTTTAAAATCTCAGTTAAGGTGTTTAGACATATCTGCTATACAAGCTAGAAATTAATTTCTCACATGTGGTGTCTTTCTCTTGCTTGGCATTTTTAGTCCTTTGGACCACCTTTAGTTTGCCTACCGAGCAAACAGGTCAGTGTTTAATTAACACAATTATCCTGTAATTCCTCCTTTCTAAACTCACCCAGCTGTCTCTGCCACCACTTGTCAGTAGACTACCAATTTCCTGACAAATAAGAAACAGCAAGTATAACTGGGAAAACGTACTTCTAGGTCCCATACAATCTGGAATGCCCCTCTCCTTTTATTCTAAGGATTGAACTAATATTGACCCCTCTGTCAAATTCCTCAAATATGCAGATGACACAACCATCATTGTACTCTTCAGAAATGGTGATAAGTCTCCATAAAGAAGGGCGGTTGAGCAGCAGGTCCTTTTGTTTGCTCAGAATAATCAGAAGCTTAACAGTCAAAACTGTTACAGTACCTCTCCATAAATAACAATAATGTGTCAGTTGTGGAAACCTTCATGTTTTATAAATCTATAATCACCTGGGACATGTAAGACCAAAGTAGATTCCATCATAAAAGAGTCAGGTCTGATGAAAAGGTGATTGGCACCAGTCTTCCCACCTTAGAGGACTTGTATTATTCCGGAGTCATGAAGTGGGATAGTAAAATCATCACTGACCATTCACAATCTCTTTGAACTTCTCCCATCTAACAGGCATTATCAATTAAACTACACTAAAACATGCAGACAATACGTATCTTTCCACAAGCCATTCAGCTCATAAATGCGTAATTCCGCTATATTTGCTCAGTCTATGATCCCTGGCTTATCTATCTATCTATCTATCTATCTATCTATCTATCTATCTATCTATCTATCTATCTATCTATCTATCTATCTATCTATCTATCTATCTATCTATCTATCTATCCAATATCCTGCAGTATTATTACATATAGCTAATATTAAATTCAGTATCCTGGGGTTACAACGTCTCAACATGCGACGTTTCGAGTTTACAACGCTCACTCCAATAAAAACTTAAAAAAATTGAGATGTGAGTGTTTCAGCTTACACCATTAGCATTGTACTTACAGACTACGTGGGAGAATTTGCTTGATTGTGTGCGGAGGAAGTGTTCCGTTTTTGTTGCTTTGTTTGGTAACTTTTGCCCTCTATCATGGCTCCTAAACAAAAGTCTTCAGATGGTAGTGCTTCAAAGAAGAGGAAAGCTATCATGATGGAAGTGTAATTAGACATTACAAAGAGATCAGAAGGAATAAAGGTAAGGATTTTTTTTTACTCATTTTTTGTCATTTTTTTCTGTTACTACAATACAGTATACACTACAGTATATTTATGTCCTTTTCCTTTTTCTGTGGTTTAGTTGTGTTTTTATGTTCTAGATTATG
Organism: Polypterus senegalus; assembly: GCF_016835505.1. NCBI lineage: Eukaryota > Metazoa > Chordata > Cladistia > Polypteriformes > Polypteridae > Polypterus > Polypterus senegalus. Next base: position 243,084,364 of record NC_053155.1, read on the forward strand.
ATTTTGCAAATGTGTTAGTTAGGATAAGTAAATGACTTAGGCTAGGGTGTGTTTCGACTTGTACCAAAATTTGGGTTACATCACTGTTGTAGAAACAGAACTGTGTTGTAACCCGTGGGCCCCCTGTATTTCTATGCACATAGTAGGCATATGTTTACATTCAATGTCTTGTATTTATCTCAGGTGTGTACTTATCAATTATGAGTATACAGTATATGTTCTGTAACTGTGGACTCCTTAAAATAATGGTACTTTAATGGTACTATAAGGTTCTTTATTGGGTTGTGTGGTTCCTTATAGAGCCATTGCTTGACTAAGAAAAAAATCATTCTTGGAAGGGCTCATTGTATTTGAAGTTGGCTTATTGTACTTTAAAAACTTCCTAATATGTAGGAAAAAAACAAAATCTTTAATATATGGTAGGACACTAACAGATTCAGAAAACCTGGACATCCTGTGTTACTGAACGTAATCACAAGCCATTAATATTCACAAATCTGTTACCTTCTATTCATGATTATTCACTGTATGAAGCCTGTTACAAATCATAATAAATAAAGATTCTTTCTGGAACCTTCATGTGGATGGTACCCCTATGGCACTGCTGCTGAAAAAACATTCTGACACCTTTTTTTGTAAGAGTCAAATTCCTTGTATGCATACATACTTGGCCAATAAATGTGATTCTGATTCTGAATTTTATAAACCAATTTTGGTTTTTAAGAATAAAAGATTAGACTCAACTTTGGTAACTGCCATATTTTTGTTTGAAAACCAATGTTAATTCAGAAAAAGTTCTATAAAACTGGCATGTAAATGTAGAATATGCATATCAATGCCACAGTTGTTTGCTAATCCCTTGTGAATATTTATAAATGTAAAGGGAAGCTAAAATCTTCTATTAAAATTTCAGATGTTTCAAATATAGTGCTCCTGCAGATACATGGTATTGTAGGTTTATTTTAATTTTAAAATGATGACATTGAATGACTTCCCTCATTTCATTGTGGCTATTATAACTTGTTATTACATAAAAATAGACACATTTTTTTTTACTAGCAAATGCTAAAATATTATTTCTAGGTATGCCAATGAAATTATAGACTAGTCTTGCTAACACTAAACAGCAGTGAGACCTTGTGAAGTACCACTTTAATTAAGCCACTCTACAAAGAACAGCCAAGGCAGAACTTGATGTGAAATTAGAGATAAGATTTTCTGGGACTTGCGCCAAGCACCTTAATGCATCTGCAGAGTGTGGTGGAAATCAATTTTTTCCTCAAGGGCAGGATCAAATTTCAGTGGTGCTAACTAGGAAGCACAAGAACAAAAATACTTCAGTACATATGAATATTTACATTTAATGAAAAAACTGAAACCGTGAAGTAGCCTTAGTTAGCAATTTCATTAAAATTCTCAAATTCAGGCGGCAAAAAATTAATTATCCTTTTTAATTGATTTGAAATTTTTGTAGTAATGGAAACTTTTTTTGCATTTTAGATCCTATGAAATACTAATGCATTATTTGTTGTTTATAGACAATAACATTGTTATTGATTTTTCTTGTCATTTACTGCATGTATGTATTAAATTATAAAACTTACTCTGTCCATTTTGTTATTATTTCTTTTCATTTGAAAGGCAAGTAAAAAGTATTATTTTCAAAATTCAGAAAACACTATCAGAACGCTTATGAACAAAGAATAAATAAGCAAATCTAAAATGGAGCCAATAGCATACAGCTAATCCTTCACTGACTAAGCCTGCTATGTGTTTTTCAGTGTCAAAGAGCTACAACAATACATGCAATTTTAAATGAATGGAAGGATATTGTCATTTCTGTAAGTGGAAATGTTTTTTGAAAAAAAAAAAAAACTGTTTACACAAATTTTCATTTTGCTTCAACAAAGTATGTTTACTCTCTTGATTACGGAGGAATTGTAACTGATCCTTGAATCCTGTGCCAATTAGAGGGTATGGCATCCATGATTTCATTTTAGAAGTTCAGCCAGCATACCTAGAGGCAGCCTTGATGCACAATTAAGTAATGACTGTGAAACAGAAGGGTTATGCATTCAATGTTTGCATTGCTTTTGTTACATGATACAAGAATGGTTATTATCAGCGAGTGCTTGCAGAAACCTGTTATCAGCAAGCAGCAAATGATCAGTACACGATTGCAAAGTTATATCTAGAAGAAAAATTAAATGCCTGTGACAGGCACATTTTGATTATATGAATAATTGAATGCTTTTCAAGTTTAGAGAATGCCAGCAATATTATATAATGTTATTCAATGGGTACTAATGAAAAATCAAATTTGCTTGAAAATACAAAACATTTGGTGGATTTTGGCAGGCACAATACTTTCAAAGATGTTGACCTAAGCTTACACACCATACCTCCCACGAAGAATATTCAACTACAGCCTTTAAGACTGATAATGGAGGAAAAGTTGTATAATGTTGGCATGTGGAAATAAATGAGAACATATACATTTTTTGGTGAAATGTAAAATGTTATCTAATCACAATGATGAACCATTTATAGTATTCTGGCTAGTAAATGCAATTGGCTAAGATAAATATGCCATTATAAGTCCTCCACCACTCAAGTGTGCATTAAACAGTATCATTACAAAAGATCGTAGGTCATTCTTATCTCTTTCACACGTATACAGTGATAATTATCTTAAAAGAAAAACATTTCAATTTTCCTTTACATAAATTGTGTTTATAGTGTGTATAGTAAAGACATAACATTAAGCTGAAATAGCAGATTCACTAATAAGACGGACCTTTTCCTTTTCACATTTCACATGCTAGTGTGTTAGAATACACGCTAATGGCATAATACAACACATAAAACCAGACTCACAGATTAATGCATTGAGCTCACTAGAACTTATACTGATGCATACTGTCCCAAGACAAATGTAAATATTAGATTTCATTTATTTAGTCATCCCTATCAAGATAAGATATCATATGAAAGCAGATGGTGACAAATGGTGGTTCAGTCTTGGGTCATAACATTGTACATAAGGAAACTTCTTTCAGGGGCATTTTCAGGTCCATTCAGAGACAACTTTTAAGTTTTCCTTTTAACTTTTTACTTCATGTGTGCATGCAGGAATTCATTTTATAACTATCAGTTGATAATTCATACTGGTATACTGTATGACTAATTATACAATTGGGTACTAATTACAGATTACAACTCAGTCAGTGCCAAAGTCGGTACAATTAACTTTTATAGGCATCACTGCAGGCCAGGTCAGTTTATGCAAGCATTTTTTTTAATTTGAAAACAAGAAGCTTGATATTTTTTTTTAATGAGACCAAGGAGTACAGTAAGAATAATGGCTCTTCTCATGTGTTTGGATAAATAAAAAATAAATTTAACATTGAATAAACTTGTTAATTCCTGGTTATTTTTTTGATTTCCTGTGTTTTGAACATTATTCGTCTTTTCTTTAGTTTCAGTTTACTTTTTTACTCAGTTTGACTGTGTTTTGTGCCCATTAGGAGCTACCTGGTATAGGCATGTACTCCATTATGACCATGTAAGATCTGATGAGTGAAGCAAGCCTTTGTGTGCTCTGTTATATGGCTGTTGTTATTGGCTCCTTCTCCAATGTCACCATTAAGTGCCTGTAAGACATTTATGTACCTGTTATAGCCTTCTTATCACTGATAAATCTAAGCAATATGGTTGCATTTTTTTTTGTAAATTCAAGAAATGGTTTGCAATTTTTACATTGAACCTGCAACAAAGTTCACTACCTGAAAAATAGCCTCACAGTAACACTTGCTTTTGTGGTTAGATAGTGTTGGGACTGGCTAGTAATGTCTCACAATGGTTGTTTGATTCCAGGCTCCTTAGGCCTACTCCATGAAACTTGTATATATTCATTTGACAGGTCAAGTGATGAAACAGTCTTACTGGACATATTCATTACACTTTAACCTGATGTTAGGGTCAGGTAACTTTGTCTTGACAATATCCATTGACTACAGTTCTGCTTTTAGTGTAGCTGTTTCACTAAGTGGGTCTTCATACAAACTGTACATTTAAATGTAATAAAAAAGCTGAGTAGTAATAAAGATAATTAATGGGCTAATTTCACAAAGATCTAACAAGGAAGACTTGAATTGAATAGCACTGTTAATTACAGGAGAGTTTCACCCTAGTCAGAATCGATTAAGCATGTGTAATATGTTTTACATTACTTGGATTACAGATCTACCATTACCATAAGTCTTCTTCATAGAACCATCATCCTGGTGTTTAGTCATGCATCTGGTAATTGGGTAGAACTTGGATGTTATACCAATGTCTGCATGGTGTTCTTCACTCTGGTTGTGTTCCTGCATTCCAAAGATAAGTGTGTCACCTTGCTTGGAGACTCTAAATTGTCCCAGTCTGCGTGTGGGTGTTGGCAATGCATTAAAATGATGGCTCATCAAGTGTTAACATGCCTTGAGCTTAGTGTTGCTGATATAACGCTGTGACTCCCATGACCACATGTGAAGATTGCCTAAAAAACAATGCTTCTAATCAAAAGCAAAATTAAGTTTTATTAATATAATAAAAAAAATCCAAAATTTTTCAATGCACTAAATTTTAATATTTTGTTTGTTCAGAATATGTTTTACATGTAACCTGTAGTAGATTATGTTCTGCTATTCACAAAATTATCTTCCTTACCGCTTTTGTCAGGAAGAATCACAATTAGGGTTTTTAAATGCTAGCTCAATTAGACAGAGAGAAAAGGCATCAGTGCAAATTGTATTTACTGTAAGTGCTCTATTTTTGCAGCAGTAAATCTGCTTAGTATAAGATCTTAAAATGTAACCAGCTTTCTCTGATTAGGGAACATTATGCTGTACTATAAAATGTTATCAGTTTTTAAAGGTTCTGAATATAAAATGACAGCAATTTATAAAAATTCTAAACAGAATAACAGTAGCTTGACATTAGAAAAATATAATATAAACTTTGGAAGTATTTTATTAATTCATTCATTTTCCATATCCACTCATTCTAATACAGTGTTGCATTTGGATGGAGTGGCTCATCAACTGGCACTCCTTTGCTCACCTATTTTCCATTCCCAGTTAACGTAATCTGGAAGTTTTTAAGATAACACCTAAAAATAAACTCCACATATATTGTGTCTAGACCAGGATATGAATTCAACATTGTGGAGCTGTGAGACAGCAGTACTAATCACCATGCTATTTAACTTTCTGTATTTCAAGCATACTGTACATTTTTGATAAGGTTAAATGCAATTTTCTTTTAAATTAGGAAATGTTACATAGATAACTGATTGTGGTTCATATCTGCTTCAAATAAATACACCTGCTTCCTTTAATTTTTAATCAGGTAAGGTCTGCCCTTTAAGAATTAATCTTGCTCATGCTAATCATTCACACTAAGATTTAATAAGTCCTAGCCAGACAAAGATATCCTCAAAAATATACAGTGGAATGTGAATTATTGAATCTGCCTCCCATTTCTGTGTCTGAGGTCAATGCAGTGATTAAAAAGCTCCATAATGGCAAGGCTGCGGGGGTGGATGAAATCTGGCAAGAAATGCTGAAAGTGCTGGATAATGTGTCTGTGTCTCTGTTAGCATGATTTCAGTGTTGTGTGTTAGATGGGTACAGTGCCGCAAGCTCCAAGACTGTCAGAGTGGGATTATGGCTTCCATTTATTAAAAAAGAGAGAGGAGCATGTATTCCAGTTAATATGGGTTTATAGATTTTAGAACCTCCACCTCCCATGCCCCTGGAAAGCCTAAGCTGGGATGCTGGAACAAACACAATATATAATAATTCAAACATAGTTTAGATTTGTGTGGAGCACCTCTTTGACCAGAAAACATCTGAGGATTCCTTTCTATAGAATCTCCAACATTGTAGTTTTGGATAACAAGGTAGCAGCCATTGTTAACCAATCGAAAACAGGGTCTAATGCCCAGTTGAAGTCCGCTGCCATTATAAGTTGATGCAAGGTCATATTAAGAATTGCCACTAAAACTTGATCATGAATCATTTATTATCTGAGTTCTGTGTGTATATGTCGAACAGAAACAGCTTAGTTTCATTTAATTTTCTCCATCACCATAACATAACACACTTCAGGATTTGCCATTGTCTCAGAAGCTATTAAATGGATTGCCCAGTGAATTAAAATTTGAATTCCACATGGGGAAAAAAAACCCTTCACATTTTCATAGTTACCTCTCTCTGTGTCTTCTATTGGATTGAGAACACATACTCTGTAACTAAGGAACTGATCCACCTGGAATGTTCAGCACTGTTTTGCTTTCATTAATAGGACTGTGTGAAGACTTAATCAACTTAGGCTATATGATTCTATATATCTCTCGGTTGTTGCTGTTATTGGTTTGGATGCAAATAAATGTAGTTTCTGAGTAAAACCTAAAGCTAGTGTCTCAGTCTGACTACTACTAGCAGGCTAGGAGGTAAAATTTTTCATTTCTTGCCTAACTGGTCCCTCAGGGGGAAAATGGATGCCTTTGTGAAGTACTTTACTGGTGGTAAACTGGTTTAAAGTAAAGTTTCAATCTAAAGACAGCCCTTTTAGCTAAGCAGCCTTCCATTGAGGTCCCTAGGGTGAAACACACAGGTACAATATGGACAGTGAGAAAGGTAAGTGGCTATATGTAACAGTGTTATTAATAATGTAGTGTAATTTAATACAAAGTAATAGTTAAAATAGAAATCAAAAGGTTATTAAAGTATGTATGCTAGCCTAAATGAAAATGAAGGTCTTTCAAATTAGGGATGTAGGATGCACAGCTGATTTTGACATTTTTTCCTATACTTCATCTTGGAAAGAACCTATGAAGTTACTCGATACCTTTTATGTTAGGTTCATGTCATAGATTATCTGATAACACAATAAAACAAACATCCTTTCTCAGAAGCCAAAGTATGTCGAATTCATGTAACAAGTGAGGGTTGAGGTAATAACTAGACTAAGCAAAAAATCTCTCCAGACAGTCTGTAAAGGTGGACATTCAGTGGGAGTTATTTATTTTTTCGTCAGTCTGTATCCCATTATTCAGCTAGAATCAGTCTATAATCCTGTATTAAGCTATGGTCATGGGCTCTCGGTATTGGATGAAACAAAAGATTTAAAATACAACAGGTTAAAATGAAGGGGGCAATGCAAAAGAACTTTGGAGGATAGCAAATAGAGGTGGTTGGACATGCACATCGGGCAGACCTATCAGATGTTGGAGGGCTTATATATCTCACCTGACCCAGAAACATCAGGAAATTTCATAGGAGGCTTTGACGGGTGTTGTTGGGGTTAGAGTGACCTGATAATGTAGCATGTTATTAATACCACCTATAGGGGATGGAACGTGATTGAGTGAGTAAATGAGTAACCCATAAACATTAGATTATAGGAAAACCTATGTAATTAAATTAAAAATGACAAAAAGAAATATATATGTTGAAAGAATAAGAGAGATAACCACTCTGTCTATAGCAACCAAGAGTGGTGATCTCCCATTAATATATCATGAATCCATCAAGACACTAGCGGGCATTTTTTTGTTAGGTTATGATTTGAAGAGATGAAAGTACAACATATAGAACATTGTTAAATAGATAATTGAAAATAATACAAAAGACAACATATGACAACCATTGTTAATAACCATAATCAATACCTACAGCCGTAAGATTTTTACAAATATCAATAATAAAATCTAACAGAATTAGAGAATTCAAAATTCAGCAGAACCTCTTGTACTAGAAACTGCTTATTGCTCTGAGGATAAAAGAGTTCTGAAATCTGTTTCTCTTCACTCCTGGCTATCTTCTTGTAAATCTAAAGCTTGATCACAATAAATAAAACTTAGGAAATGGAATATGGTTGCTGTCTGATGAAATCATGTTGGCCTTCTTTCTAACTTGTTTGTGATACAATGCTATGAGAGAGCTGCTGCAAAACAAGAATCATACTGCTAATTTTGACAATGCTATTTATACTGTTTAAGTCCAGATGTTAATGCTAAGGATTCCAAACCAATATATAAAAGCAAATGTAAAATTACATTCAATAAAATGCTTATAAAAAGTGTCAGTGTATTTTTGTGTATATTAAAATAGGCGATTTTCCTTAGACAGAATAAACTCTTTTGTCTCTTCTTACAGATTTTTTATGCATTGGGCCTGTCCTTTTCTTATTGTTCAGAAAGAGAAGTATTGGAAAAGTCTAATCTACAGCCATACCCTTGGTCTTAAGGATATTCAGTTTTAAAAAGAAATGGTCACACCATTGAACAATTTTATCGACAATAGGCCCATGACTGACCTCCTTATCTTGAAAGAGATTCATGATGACAGAGTGACAGAGATGACAGAGATTCACAATTTGCAGAGATATCTGCAAATTTTAAATTATGTCAATCCTTATGTGAACTCCTTCAGTCATTTGTTAACAAAATAAACACAACAAACGACGGGCAACGTCTTGAGGTGACTTAGTAGATAAAGTTATCAGAAAAATAACCGTCAACACTTATTCTTTGTGTTCTTTTAGTTAAAATATCAAGAATACAGCCAACAAAGTTAGGATCTAAACAGAATTTATTACTCAATTTCTTAAGTAAACTGTGAGTCTGGACCACAGTAAAAGAATGAAATAAATATCTGAATAGACATTTTGTGTGTATTTTTGATTCTTCTGAGTGCTCGTACAATAGATTCAGAAGTGTGGTGGTGGCATTCTCCACTATGTTCTTTTCTCAGTATGCAAATGGGTGTGTGTCCAAATAGTCCTATGGTTGTTTGGCAGTTTTTTTAATCAGCTGATAAAAGAATTAATAATATGAGAAGAGCACCGGTCCAAAGTCATATAAAGGTTTTGGGTGTCAAGTTTTAGCTATTTGAGTAACATTTGCCTGCTTCCAGATTTTAGGTGTCTATTGTAAATCCAGAGACAGTTGCAACATAGAGTGGAATATTGAGAGGAGAGGAGAGTAGAGTTACCTTGCACAGCAACAAAGCGGGTGTCTATTTATTCTGTCTGGTTCAGACCTTTTTCTGTGGGAAATACTTTTTTGACATCATTTTGCTCTAAGAAAAGCTGACTAGCTTTAGTCCTAAGTCTGCCTTTTTGCTAAAAAGTTGTGTCTGCAACTTTGAACAGAATTCATGAAATTTTTGAGTCTATTGATAATTAGTTTCAATCTCTGCCAATTCCACCTGATTTTCCACATGATTATTGTTTTTACTATGAATGCCAGCCATTACCTTCATACCATTCCACTTGATTTCACATTTCATTCAGTTATAGTTCCATGTTAGAATACAGTTTATTTCTTTGTAGCAATTTTTTTAAATCATTGGTAATCCGATTTTTATTGTTGATATATATATTTAACAGATTTAACTGGGATTTGGTGTCATCAAAGATTTTTTTAGAACTGCTTATGGTATTTGAACCGGGCAGATTGACTTTAGTCCACATTGCTAAAAATGTCTGGGTGTCTATTGCAGTGGTTCTCAAAATGTGGAGCAGGCCAGAAGTAACAAAAAGATGTGAAAAAAAGAAAATAAGAATCAAAAATATGAAAAATACATCTATTGAAACCAAAACAAATAAACTTAAACTACATTCTGATACTAGAAAAATAAATATAGAGTTAGATAAATGTCGATAGAAGTTAAGTAGGTATAATAAAATATGCATCTATGATATCTCATTAATTAAAAAAGAACAAATTGGTATTAGTGGGCTCCTTTCAAAAAAACACAAGGGGGGCGCGATTAAAACTGTTATGAAAACTCGGGTTGCAAATACTTAAAGGTTGAGAAACGCTGGTCTACTTTATGAGAAGAGTTTTTTAAGAATAATGGTAATAATAATATAGTGTAATTCAATACAAATTAATAGTTAAATTAAAAATCAAAGGGTTATTAAAGTATCATGTATGCTAGCCTAAATGAAAAAACTTTCAAATTAGGGATGTTTCATTCTAAATATATGTAATATAAAATAATTATAAATAATTTAAGACACTATTAACATTTATGATAAAATTCAAATTTTTATTAAAATTATTTATCTAAGGCTAGCTAAAATTGAAAAAAATGACAGCATAGTTCTTTGCTTGCAGTAATTGTGGTCCGTTTTTTTAGAAATTTATGGTGAACTGTCATGGAACAACCCCACTGAAGAAGATAACAGGGGTTACATAGACCTCATTACTGGCTATGAAACAGAACAGTTCAAGCTACAGGGCTCCAAAAATGCAAGTCCCACCACTGTGTCAGATAGTTCATCAGTATGAATGCAGGATTCTTTAAATACAATGCATGTAGCGTATTCAAAACAGCATTCAGACTTTTTGTCCCAGACTTTTGTTTGTTTTACACTTGTTTTAAAGGTTGGTTTATATGCAGTAATGAGGTGGGTACAGGTGTCACCTGATAAACACAGGGTTTGGATGTGGATTTATAGGTGTTTTTAATGTTCCTGTACCATTGATCAAGTGTGATAAGTCAGGCAAATGAAATTGTTATAAACGTATTCAGTGTTTGGTATAGTGAGCACTAGTTCAAATTAACCAAATAATAATCTGGGGAGTCAGGAAACAGTGATTATGCTGAAAAATAAAAGTGCTTTGCATTTGTTGATGTGAAGGTGTGAATTTCTATATCTGTACAATGCAGACATAGACACTCAAACACATCTGCAAATATGCCAGTGGGTTGTGTACAAGAGTAAACCCATCAACGTTTGAATCTAGCCTTACATGTGATATTGTAGGGGTAGTCCCTATTTTGAACAAAAAAGGCTTAGGAAATTAACATATGAATGTTAAGTAGATATTCATTATGGAAAAAAAATAACAGAAAATATTTACATTTTTTTCCTGAAAGTAGCCTAACATTAAAACAGGTTAACAGTTTATCATGGGAATTTACCTACCATTCTAGTCATGAACAAAAAAATACCTTGCGTGTAAATAAAACACCTAGCTCTACTAATTCTAACCATAGAATGCTTAATACAATAGACAGCATAATTACATTTGAGAAAAAAACAATAAAATAACAAAATACACTATAGATAAATGCTTTTATTAAATTATTTTCTTCCTGAGGAAGGATGATTTCTGTCATTATATACCAAAAGCTTGTGACTTCTCCTAAATATATACAAAAAATGAATAAGGAGTACAAAGGTTTTGTTCTTGTTCCAACATATGGAACCAAATGGGCAACAATTCTGAAGTATTTAAGTGAAAATTTTAAATTTTAAGATATGTTCTTTTTTATGTTTTATTGAATTTATTATAAACATATAACATTCCAACAATAAAGTCAAAACGTAACAAAACTAAATTCAAATCAATCCCCACCCATGAGAAAGTGCCATTGAGAGTAGTAAAGAGAGAATATCCCCCAATATAAATGTTTATTCTCAAACGTTATTGATTAGGTCCTGCCAGATTTCAAAAAACGTTTTGTACAGATCCTCTAAGTGAGAATTTGATTTATTACAATTCCAAATAGTCTATAAGATCAGTTACCCACTGGCTTAAAAGAGGTGGGCTAGGATTCTTCCAGTTGAGCATTTGAGTCTACGTGCTAATAGTGAAGTAAAGATATGTTACATATTCAGGCTCTCAAAGTGAGCCTTCATCCATTTTCAGATCTCCCAATCCAATTCATAGTCAAGTGAGGCCAGAGCGTATTACACCAGCCTGGGCAGATTGTTGATCCATCTCAGGATTAATATCTTATTCACACATAATTTTTGTATATATATTGTCAGAGATGGCTGGGGTTGCAACCCAGCCAGGACACCCAGGAGGACCGGAGGATTGTTTGAGGAGGAGGATGACCGCCCTGGTACCTTTGGGAGCTACAGGTACAGAGCTTTGAAGCTCAACCCTGTAGGGGCCTGTGGTCACCGCCAGGGGGCGCTCCTATGCCTTTGGAGCCCTGGACCTCAGCACTTCCGCCACACCTGAAAGTGCTGCGGGGAAGACGAGCAGGGACACCCAATGTGCTTCTGGGAATGCAGCCAGCACTTCCGCCACACTGGGGCGTGTCGGTAGGAGATTGCTGGAACACACCTGGAGCACATCCAGGTGCTTATAAAAGGGGCTGCCTCCCTTCACGTGGGGATTTGAGTCTGGTGGAAGAAGGACAAAGTCTGGGAGGAGGCAAGGAGGCGGCCTGAAAGAAAGGAAGGCATTGGACGGTGAGGCTTGGACTTTGGGGTTGTGTGGCACTGTAATTAATGTATAATAAATGTGTGTTGTGTGACATTGACGTGTCCGCCTGTCTGTGTCAGGGCCAGCTACCACAATAAATATAAAATAGTTCAGGATGTAAAAAGATCATTCAAAACAGAAATGAAAAAAAAAGTTTTGTATCCACTGCTGCTTTAAAACCGTATACATTAGAGTGAAAAAATGTAACACTTTGAAAAATACATCCCAATAGGTTTCAGAAAAATAATGCATAATTTTTAAACTAAAATTGGATGTCAAACATACAAACATCTCCCCATCTCATTTGATTCTTGCTTAGAGATGAGAGTTTTTTTCTTATTTAATAATGCCAATTACTGAATCCTCAATCCAATAGGGAACATGTCATTGTCAGTTTGCCTGGCTGAAATGTTATGTATCCACTTATGATTATCATGACCCAACTGTAAATATATGTGACACCCTTTTTAAACACCTCTAGACTCTTCTTTAGTTGAATAAATATGATTATAAGCAAAGCGTTCCTTGTAAGGGAAATGCTTTTTAAATGTCTATTTTAATTATTTGGAAGTGCAACCATTTTTTTAATGCCCAGAAAACATCAAATAATTTAATACATAAATGTATAAACTAAAGAAACCAAAATCTGTGTAATTATTTAATAGCTTGGAAAATATCGGAATACATGATATGTAAAAAAAATAATGTAAATATTTACACATGAATACAAAATAACATACTGTAAGTGATGCTGATGTATTATTCTGTCTATACCATGCAAAGCAGAATGTGCTATATATTCTCCAAGGATTACTGTATATTGATGTCTGGTTTTGTTTACTATATGTTCAGTTAAAGAAGTGGAAATAACATAAAGGAAGCATATGTTTACAAGAAAATAATGACCAAAGTGAAAGTGAACTTCATCCTATAATTTGATGCATTCTAACATGTAGGGTAATTGGTGCAGGTTAAATCCAGTCCTTCTTTATTAAGGGCTAGTGGCAAGGCCCCATCCTGTGTTGTGAAAAAATAAGTATTAAGCAGCCCTCAGAAATGCAACTTACTATTACAATTTTTATAACAACCCTCAGCTTTTTCTTCTTTTTTTTAATTTCTATATCTTATGTTCCATGTATTTCTGCTTATAATATCTGAAATAGTCTTTGTGCTAGGTGCTAATAGCCTTCTTCTGGCTGAGGGAAGGTCCCAATTAACCTTGTAGTGCATGTCCATGTACAACCTGGACGTTCCAGTTTAGAGATAAGACTTGAAGGTTGTTGTCAGTATTAAAAGGAGGATTCCTGATGTTGTTTTCCCAGTCACACGCTAGTGGATAGGTATGCAACATCCAGTACGATTGCCTCCATTAAACATAACCACAGTAAGTTAGAATAAAAGAAAGAAGACCAATATCAGGAATGCATCAATTGCAAGATATTATGCCGCATCCTGATTTTAATCCACTGCTGAGGAGGGCCACTCTAAATTTAACAAATCACAGAAGGAAGTCAATGTGTGATTACTCCAATACATGGAAAAAAAAAAGAATCAGCCAGTAGTATGCATCTTAAAAGCATATTGCATATTAAAAGAGGAACAGAATACTGGGGCAAAGAAAGAAAGATCAGGTATGTATTTACAGAGTCATTTTTTTCAATGTTTGCTGGCCTTCCCCTGACCAGTGGACCTGCCTTTAATGAATAAAATGCTGCTAGTCTGTGTGTGTGATGATCAATATACTATGATGCTTTTGGAAAGTGCAGAATGTGTATTAAACATAAATAACAATAGTGTTTGTGTGTGTTGTTCAGCTAACTTATTAACAGGTTCCAAATATGAAGTAGCATGTACAGTATGTGTGTGTGTGTTATGGATATTATTTTAAATGTTTTACATGAGTCGACAGGTAACTTACGGAACAGTGGTAAGGTGGCATGGTTGTTAGTACTGCTGTTTGAGTCAGTGTGTGTAGTCTGTCTATTCTTCCCATGTTATAGTGGCTTGTCTTTTTTCATCTCAGAATTGTTCTATTCTAACCTTAAAGTGTGCATTTTCAATTTTGGCGGTTCACAAGCAATAATCATTTATTTCCTGAGCAGCGGATAGTCGTGAGGCTCTCACTTTACTAAGTGTTTAAATCTGTATGTGTGTGTATTTTGTTAGATGAGGACTGTTATGTGTGAGAGTAGCACACCTAAAGAGAAAAAGGTGTGAGGCCTTGAAATAAGCTACCAGAGAAGGTCAGGATCTCCAGTAGCCTGTCCAATATGGCATCATCCCAAAGTAGCCGCACCAACTACTAAAATGGGGAAATTGACTTTTAATGCTCAAAATACTTTTTATATTAAAAAATGCCCATCAAGGAAGAGAAACTGTGAAAAACTCTGGCAATCCGAAGCAAGAATCTTATATAAATAAAATATTTATTTGCAAATCAAAAATACAACAAATAAGGTTCAAAAAGTACAAAAAGGAGTTTCCTGAAATGAACACATACCAAATCACAATTCACAAGTCAAATCCAAATAAACATTGCAAAAAATAATCAGGAATCCAGTAAATCAAAATTAAAAAACAATGCAATACATGGGTTGATGATTCACGGATTTACCTATTCGCAGGTTTATCATAAATAATTAAATAGAAAGTAGTTTCCAAGTTTTGCGATGTATTGTGGAAAATTGCAGATAAAGCTGTAGTCCTGGGAGTACTGCACCATTGGGCAGCTTCAGCAATTGCCATGAGGGCATCTGGATGGAAGATAGAGCAGTAGCTTTATAAATGTACCATAACAAGCCAGCAGATTCACAATCAATGGTGCCTTTTGGTTTCAACACTTTACTGCACAAATGGATTATAATTATACCCATTGAATAAGAGTTTTCTTTTCATTTATGTTCTTGTTCTGTGCCCACTTGTTTGTGTAAATTTGTCTGGGTTGGAAAACGTCTTTGCCTGGCAGCAGTCCCAGCTCCTTCAAACCTTCACATATATCCATCCATCCATTTTCCAACCCGCTGAATCCGAACACAGGGTCACGGGGGTTTGCTGGAGCCAATCCCAGCCAACACAGGGCACAAGGCAGGAACCAATCCCGGGCAGGGTGCCAACCCACCGCAGGACACACACAAACACACCCACACACCAAGCACAAACTAGGGCCAATTTAGATACGCCAATCCACCTAACCTGGGTCTCCTAACTGCTAGGCAGCAGCGCTACCCACTGCCACTGTGCCGCCTTCACATATATAGACATCAATAAAACTTTACCTAACTTTCAACAACAACAACAACAATATTTATTTATATAGCACATTTTTATACAAATGATGTAGCTCAAAGTATTTTACAGGATGAAGAAAGAGAAAAAAAATAAAATTAGGCAATACTAATTAACATAGAATAAAAGTAAGGTCCGATGGCCAGGGAGGTCAGAAAAAACAAAAAAAAAAAAACTCCAGACAGCTGGAGAAAAAAATAAAATCTGCAGGGGTTCCAAGGTCACGAGACCGCTCAGCCCCCTCTAGGCACTGCACTGTACCTAACATAAATTATCTCAATCAGTCCTCATGATTCTCAGGCTTCACATGGAAGAACTTGATGATGATGGTCATGTGGACCTCTGGCCTTTAATCCATCAGTGTAGGGACATCACGGTGCTTTGATCAGGTGGTGGTGGCACAGATCAGAGAAAGTAAGGGTTAGTACGGACGTCGGAGCCACCATGAATGACAATGATAATTAAATGCATATGCAGAATATCAGGGTTAAACTAAAATGAAGCTATTAGAAAGCCATGTTTCAGCAGTTTTTTAAGTGCTCCACCATATTAGCCTGGCAAATTTCTATTAGTAAGCTGTTCCAGATTTTAGGTGCATAATAGCAGAAGGCTGTCTGACCACTTCTTTTAAGTTTAGCTCTTGGAATTCTAAGCAGACACTCATTTGAAGATCTAAGGTTATTATTTGGAGTGTAAGGTGAAAGACATTTTGAAATATAGTATGGAGTGAGATTATTTAAGGCTTTGTAAACCATTAGCAGTATTTTAAAGTCAGTTCTAAATGACACAGGTAACCAATATAGTGACATCAAACTGGAGAGATGTGCTCGGATTTTCTTTTCCGAGTTAAGATTCTAGCAGCTGCATTCTGCATGAGTTGCAATCGATTGATGTCTTTTTTGGATAGTCCTGAGAGGAGTGCTTTACAGTAATCTAGCTGACTGAAAACAAAAGCGTGAACTAATTTCTCAGCATTTTGCAATGCTATAAGAGGACTAACTTTTTCCATATTCGTTAAGTGAAAAATGCTGTCCTAGTAATCTGATTAATATGTGATTTAAAATTTAGCTCAGGGTCAATAATTTCCCCCTAAATTCTTTTCCTCCATCTTGACTTTTAATCCTAATGGTTTAAGTTTATTTCTAATACCCTCATTATATCCATTTTTGCCAATCGCTAAAATTTCTGTTTTCTCCTTATTTAGTTTGAGAAAATTACTACTCATCCATTCAGAAGCACAAGTAAGACATTGTGCCAGTGAACCAAGAGAGGATTCAAGAGGATGTTCACTGGAAATTTTATTTCATAATTACACCACCATCACCTGCATCACAGAAATAGGACTGTGTCGAGAGTGTTTATCATTTTGTGTTTAGTTTTTGTTGGATTTCTTTTGTATCTGTAATATTAATCATTTTTGTTTACTTGCTGCAATAAATATACACACACGTATTATAATTTAAATTTTATAAAAAGTTACAGTTCACTAAAGAGCTGATGAACTACATACACCACACATCTTTGTCTCGGCAGCCAGTCTTACACACGTGATTTGACTGTACAGTGATCAGTTTATCTTGCATTTCACGCAACTTTGTGCATCTTATTTAGCGCAATAGACCTAAAATATAGAGTAATCTTGTGCCCAAAAAGCATCTGTGGATTTTTGCATTCACAAAGGATTAATGATCTCACAATAGACAAATGCAAATGCCAATAAACCGTTTCTGAGGTATTATCCCTGGCAGAATACAGTATATAATCAGGGAGCATTTTCAGCAGTCGTGACCTCAGGGTGGCCCCTCTTCTTGGGGAACCGCTCACAAAACACAAGGGAAATGGGAGAACATTGCATCAAACATAGATTTTTAACAAACCATAAACATAACAATATTAATAAAAAAATTATATAAACATAAGACAAATGACAGACCAGGCACCAGCATCTCATTGTTTAATTGACTTTTTTGTAACATGAAAGGTACATAAAGTTGCATGTTTCACTGGTCATTAGCAAAATGGGAACAGATATTATTATTAAGTAAGTGAATTTTTTATATTAAAGAAGCCTATATACATGTAGGAAAATTCTGCTATAGCTGCATCAGAATTTTCATACCCAAACACTACTGATTTCCACTTTCAGGGCATCCTGGAATGACAGATGTTACAGCCTCCTGACAGTCCCTTTCTCTCTCTCCTTGTCTTTCAGGTAACGTGCAGAAAATCAATCATACAGTACATACTTACATAACTAATATTAAGGAGAAACATGTAGAGGTCTGATTGGCTAAGATGTTTCTGGGGTGCCCTTAATAAATTCTAACACATGTAAATGCATAGATGTACTGTATATGACTAGAAGGATGAAGACATAGTTTATGCCAGTAGCATAGCATAGATCCATTTTTAATTATATTTATTTGTTTTTACATGCAAATCTCTCAGTGTAATGGCTACAGGAATGAGTTATGTAAAAGTTACAATTTAAAAGATAAAAATGGAAGTATCTGTTTTAATTATTATTTAACTTAATATATATATCCATCCATCCTCTAACCCGCTGAATCCGAATACAGGGTCACGGGGGTCTGCTGGAGCCAATCCCAGCCAACACAGGGCACAAGGCAGGAACCAATCCTGGGCAGGGTGCCAACCCACCGCAGGACACACACAAACACACCCACACACCAAGCCCAATTTAGAATCGCCAATCCACCTAACCTGCATGTCTTTGGATTGTGGGAGGAAACCGGAGCGCCCGGAGGAAACCCACGCAGACACGGGAGAACATGCAAACTCCACGCAGGAAGGACCCGGGAAGCGAACCCGGGTCTCCTAACTGCGAGGCAGCAGCGCTACCACTGCGCCACCGTGCCGCCCACAACTTAATATATGCTTTGGAAAAATATATTTTTTTTAAATTCAAAAATTTTAATATTATGAATAAAAAAGCTTTTAGAATGCTTGGCCAATAAAATTTTAATTGTATAACAAGTTTAAAAAGTGCCATGGCCTACATTTTAATCCAGATTTCCATTAAGAACATTTTATTAAGTCTGTTACTGTCTCTTTGCACTTTTATTACATTATTTTCAATCAGCCTGGTCCTGAACATTTCTGAAATTATCTATCTGAAGTTGGGTCAATGTTATTTATTTATTTATTTTTTTTATAAATTCCTATTAAATGAGTTCACCACCTTGAAACAAATGTAACTCATTTTAATAGTGTAAAGTTCAGCTAAATTTCAAGTAACTAGAATGGCTGGTAATCATGGTGTGGTGTTTAGTTCTGCTGTCTCACAGCTCCATAAAACTGAGTTTTAAAACTGGTCTGCTGGTTGTCTTTATACTCCTTGTCTATGTGGATTTTCCCTAGATACTTTCTATCCAAAATTTAGAACTTCCCTAGATCCCATTCTATCCACAATTTCAAAGACATGCATGGAGTTTAAATGTCAACACCAAATTGGCAAGGTATGATCAAGTGTGTATGTGTGTACATGATTGTGCCATGTCATGAATTTGTGCTCTGTCCACTATTGGTCCTACCTTATTCCAAATGATGTTAGGGTAGGTTTTGTCCAACTGAAACCTATAATTTGAAAAATAGTGGAGGCAGGAGTGATATGATATTTATTCATTTTGAACAAAATTGTGGAAACGCCGACATGAAATCACCATTTTGATCCAGTCTGTCTGATTTCATGAAAGTAAAGGATTATCAAACAGCCATAATGGGAATTTGAATTTAGACCATTCATATTGCAACTATATTGCTGCTGTAATGGTAACACTTACTTATACACACTTATTTCTTGTTAATGCTTAATAAAGTAAACTCATCAATGTAATTGTTTTTGTTTTCTTTAGAAAGTAATCTTAATATCTAAAGCAGTGTTTCCCAAACTTGGTCCTGGGGACCCCCTGTGGCTGCAGGTTTTTGTTCCAACCAGCTTCTGTTTTTAATTGGACTCCTGGGCTAATTAAGTGAACTGATTTTTCCCAAGTTTTTTGTTTAGGGAACAATATAGAAATTAGAAAACTAAGTCTGATAAAAAATATATTAAAATGAACTAAGCAGTTAGATGGGAATAACATATTTTTTTTCTTTTTAACAGTATTTTCATCTTGATTTTCATTCTACTTTTCAAGGTGTTCTAATTGTTTAATTAATCTATTATTTACTAATTAGTGGGTCTGACTCTAAAGTAGTTGCAACCTTTGATTATTCAGTATTGTTTGACTGGGTGTCTGATCTGCCCGTTTTTAATTGTCATTATTAAGATACAACGAAGGGGGAAAAACTGCACAGAGGCCAAAATATAATGAAATTAACAAAAGAGAGCTAAGTATTTAAATCTATAGCAAAAGCAGGAATACGGTATTTCTAAATGTCTTATAAATGTAAAAATCATGCTGCTATGCTTTTCTGAATGTCGAATAAAAGAAAAAAAAATTCCCAGCTAATTAAATGCGCTCAGTGCTATCAGGTGTTGTCATTGATTAGGAATCTGGTTGGAACAAAAACCTGCAGCCACAGGGGGTCCCCAGGACCGAGTTTGGGAAACACTGATCTAAAGAGTCCTATCACTTTCATTGCACCAACATATCAGTAGAAAATCTTTCAAAAATCACATACTCGTAATTTTTTTCTTAGTTTTTTCTAATAACTAAGTTGAAGATCACAACATATACATAAATTGCCATCTCTGAATTTATTTTCAAAATATCTGCAAACACACACACATATACAAAACAAGCATAAAAATACTGTATATCTCTTCCAGATTCACCAAGCAAGTTCTACTTGTGAAGAAGGAAGCTGATTCTTTGCCCTTGTTAAATCAACGCAGGGTGCTGCAGACTGTAATACTGAGTCATTTCCTGCATCATGCTGCATTACATATCAGACGCATGAAATGCTGTATCTATATAATTGCAACGAGGTCTAATAAGCTCTCCTAACATTGTCATAAATAGTCTTGTTTCTGCCTGAGAAACAAATCCATTCCAATTGACACAAATCTAGGCATTTACTGAACTGGAAACTGCACTGGCTCTTAGCTTTAATAGTGCTGCTTTTCTTCATATAGCTGGGATATAAGTCTTACTTTTTTGGGTATAATTCTTTATTAAGAAGCAGTACATTTTAAACAGTGTAAAAGAGAAAAAGAAACTATGTTTGAATTTTAGAAAGTATTTCATTTATTATTGACAACATAAATAAATCAATCAAAGAATGATTCATGGTTTTAAGAACTGTGTAAGTGTTCTGGTTTTTCATTGCTTAATCGTATTTAAAAAAAATGTATGCACTTTAAGATACTGATATTTTAAAGGTAGTTAAACAATGTAATAAAATGAAGAAGAGCAATTGAGATAATGCAGCTGCAATGGATTGCTTTACTGTTTATGAAGTATATTAAAATTAATTAAGCAAAAAGGAAAAGACATATTTGACCAAATGAACAAAATATATGGGTTTGCCATTTCAGCAGTTAAGTGAAGATTAAACCAATCAAGTTACAGTTTTATATGGCTGATCTGAATATGACAATAAAGTTGTTTCCATCTATAAAACTACTATTGTAAAGTAAAATAAGAAATTAATCTGACAGTTTAAAAGGTACACCAGTAAAAATGTGCTGCATTATCATTGTGCAAATGAATGTGCCATACCTATGATTTAATGAATTTGACCATTTTTGGTTAGGATAATATACTGCATTTGCAAAATAACCATGGTGCTTTGTTATAACACACACAAACATACAATATTTATTCCTGAGGAGTTCCTTTATCTTGGTAGATGGTGTATTAAATTGACCTGCAGCGTATTAATACATTATTTTATTTTAAGTTTCCTGTGTAGTCTTTTGTCCAACTTGGAACACAGAATTTGAAAATTTTTATCACATTGTAACATAAAATCAATCCATGTCAGTGTTACAAGCAGCCAGAGAACATCCTGGTAGCACCTGACGCAAGGTAGTAAGCGACCCTTGGATGCTGGGTAGAGCAAGAGGAAAAGAGGAAGGCCCAAGAAAAGGTTTATGGATGTGGTGAAATAGGAAATGCAGGGGTTGGGTGTAACAGAACAAGATGCAGAGGACAGGAAGATATGGAAGAAGATGATCTGCTGTGGTAACTCCTAATGGGAATAGCTGAAAGAAGAACAAGAAGAAGAGGGGTGGAGCTTTCAGTGCATTGTAAGGTCCACCTATGCATACACCCACATTTAAATTTACACAAGTCCAATTTAGAATCATCAGTTAATAAAAAAAAACTGATCTTTGTGATGAGGAAACTAAAAGGCAAGACCTGTGCAAAAACACAAACAGAGAGTGAGGGGAAGGCTACTTACTCAACTCAAGACTGCCACCAAGAATGCTGTCTCAGGGTGCTCCGTTCACAACAGCATGTCAGTTAGAACACACAGATGCATCAGGAAGGTTTGCTTTGCACCATCATAGAAGAAATGATGATCAGCAGGTGTGTGATCTTCAGTATTCTTTATTAAAGGATCATGCTGCATTCAAATAACAAGTTCAACAGTGCCGTTTATCCTTTCAGTTATAAGTACAAAACCAACATCAGTTTTAACTTAGACATGAACAAACGTAACATTTATATTTCTTCTTTAAATACAGTATAATGTTAAATTGCAAAATAAACTTAACTCTCCCTTAATGTGTTGCACCATGCCGCCCACTGCACACCAACCATTTTTCTTTAATCTTCAGTACTCCGGCTGCATTTGCTTCCGCTGCATGCAAATTTGAATGACTCTGCCTTTCTTACAGAGAGAGCAAAGCCTTATTAGACTGCTAGCATGAGTATTAATAATTTTTTTTCAAAAATTTAGCTTGCTTAATAAAATAATTACACCCAAAAATAATGTATATAATAATAATATGTATATATATATATATATATATATATATATATATATATATATATATATATATATATATATATATATATATAGTGGCAGACGACCAGGGATCCTGCCCCACCGGGATGCCTGGAAAAAAGAGGGACGGGGAGATGGGCTCTGTCTTTCCCTGGGCGCAAGAGGGCAGTCCCCCGATTCCATCAGGGCCATGACAATGTAGCTGGGGAGCTCAACCCTGTGGGGACCCATGGCCATCACCAGGGGGTGCCTGAACAGTCCTAGAGGCCTGGAGGACAGCATTTCCGCCACACCAGGAATGCTGTTGAGCCAGGAACTGTGTACGCCCGGAGTGCTTCCGGGTGCAAGGGCAGCACTTCCGACACACTAGGAAGTGCTGCTGGAAGACCATCACCGAGCACCTGGAGTACATCCGGGGCAGGATAAAAGGGGCTGCCTCACTCCATTTGAGGGTGGAAGAGGACGAGCCTTGCGAGAGAGGAGTGGAGGAGGCTGAAGGAATAAGTGTAGCCCAGGTAGAAATGTGTTTAAATCACTAATTAATGTAAAAATGTAAATGTTTGTGTTTTAAACTGTTCATTTTAGTATAGTAGGTCATTTACGTGGTTATGCAGACTATTATTTTGATAACCGGATATAGTAGAGAAAACGGAAGGGGATGGAGGAACCGGCTGTGGAAGAGAAGGGAGAGCGAGGGGAAAAGTAGAGAGCGTGATGCCGAAGTGGTGTAGCAGAACCTCTGAGAGATAAATTATCAACCAGATAATTTACCAACATACGAACTGCTGAGATAGACATAGAAGTTCGATTAGACATTCGCAGGGTCTATCTGGTGAGGAACGACTTGTTAATTCAACGAGGGGAGTAACAGAGCGAACTACCAGAGGCAGGAATTAATTACGCCAGCTCAACACAGTAATGGTGGACATTTGCAAATTTGGATGACGGAGACATTTTTGGATTCACTAAACAGCGGCTACCTGCTCATAGACAGAGGCAGAGAGGTCAGAAGGATTTGTTGGACTTATAACCACATTGCCAAGTAAGGTACCTTTTTTATTTAATTTTCTTGCTCTTGATGGAGTGAAAGGACCAATAAGTTTTTGGTTAGAAACGAATGTTAACAGGTAATTTCTTTTACCATTATTTGTTATTACTAACCAGTGTATTAATAGAATTAATTAATAATGTTTTGTTTAATGTAACCCAAGACGTAAAATATTAATGTAAGTAGAATACTAACAAATTAGACATTAGAGTTAAGAACTCAGGGCCCCTTTCTACACACAGTTGGAGTAGACGGGCTACATAAGGACTGAGTTTAGTGGGGTTTTGTGCACTGTCGTTGTGTTGTGTGCAGAAATTTAAAGAAAAAAAAACCATGTGTTGTGGACATCTGGTGTCATGTCTGTCTGTGGCTAGGCTATCTTTTACAATATATACACAAATATACAGTATATATATATATATATATATATATATATATATATATATATATATATAGTGGCAGATGGCCAGAGCCCTTACCCAGCCCAGAGTACAGAAGGACCGGGGCAAGCGTCTTTTCAAGAAAGCTTCTCCCCAGGCTGCCCCCTTGGTTTCCAGCGGAGCTGCAGGTCATGAGCATGGGAGCTCAACCCTTCCGGGGCCCTATTTGACATCACTTCCGCCACACTCGGAATAGCTGCCAGAAGAAGCTTGTTGACCACCTGGAGCATATATATACAGTAAAACCTTGGATTGCGAGTAACTTGGTCTGTGAGTGTTTTGCAAGACAAGCTAAAATTTTTAATACATTTTAACTTGATAAACAAGCAAGGTCTTGCAATAAGAGTAGTACGCATACACTTTGTCTGCTGAGTATCACATGATCACAACTTAGCTAATGGTAGTTCTCAATCTCGCTGTGGGATTGTGGATAATCGTCTCCCATGCTCGGCCTCAGTCTGCGTGCCTCACCCCTTAACGCGCACACGTACCGGTCCCGGGACATAACAGCGTTTTGACGACGTTACAGCCATGTGTGCATGCCCCTCTGCCATGCACCTCGACATATTACACATCAAATGAAACCTCAAAGTCTCGTCTTTCCGATGATATAAACCATTTTGACACACAACAACCACAGCACTGACACTAAAGCCTTATTTACAGAGAAGTAAATACTTTTAAGAGTTGACTTTCCCTACCTTTGAAGACTCTCTGCAAGTCAAACATCAATATTTCCGAGCAGTATTGGTCTCATTCTGTCCGTAAGGCTCCAGCGAATATAATCCAGTAAAACGATTAGGTCCAACACGATAGATCCTCAAGGGGACAAAAACTCCAGAAATCGTCACTTAACTTGAGACTAGCTCCGACATTTTTTTTCATTTCTATTGATCATATCAGACGTAATTTGTTTCTGTCGGCGATAACTATGCTAAAGCATGTTACACGGAAGTGTTAGCTTCTGATTGACACCTAAGTTGGCCAATTACGAGGGGTCTGGGGGTGACTGGCACCTCGTATAGCCAATGAGTGCCACAGACAGCTGAACGATGACGTACAACTCCAACCCTGGTAGAATCGACCAGTTTGATTGGACGCTGTAAGTGACACTCTCATCTTATAGCCAATGAGCAGCTGAACACGTTGATATGTAACATGCCATGCAAAACTTGTAAACAAAATCGAAGGGAGCCTGCGTAACCGGCATTTTGCCAGTCTGCAGACGTGGTGCGTAAATTACGCGTGGTTGGCATTGTGAGTTCACCAAGTTGTTTCACTTCGTAAATATGGATAAAAGTACAGGTAAACGTACAGAAAAACGGAAATACACCGTCGATGAAGTACTGGAGGCATGTACGCGGAGGGACAGTGATGAATCGGTCCAGGAGAAGTCTGAGACAGAGAGCGACATTTCTGATGTGGACTCAGTAACTGAGGACATGTTTTTGGACGGGATGGACGCCATGCTTGATAGGTAAGTGTGTTTTGATTGTGTTTTCACACTATTTTACATAAAAATTAGATTGGCAGACACTACAGTATGTACAGTGACAAATAAATAATTACACGTTTGCTCACTTTTACAGGCAAAGTGACCCTGATTGGGAGTCAGAAACTGTGTTGGCTGAAGTCCATGTTGAAATGTATCCGTAAGTAATAAAGTTTTTTCCTCAGTGAGGCCCACCACATGTCTTCCCAGTGATAATTAGCTTCTTTGGGATTGGGTGTGGTCTGGTCCAGGAGCCTTGCAGGGGTTGAGTTTCTTGAGGCTTTCAGGACTGAGAGGGTGTGGGGGGTTTTAGTGAGGTGCCTCCTGGGGAGTTAGAGGTGCGAATGTTCATGATGAATGGATTAGTGGAGATATCAGGACTGGCTGATGGCCCATCAGAGTGACTGGAGAACTTTCCAGACCTATGAAGGAGGTTGTCTTTGTGCTGTCAGGAGTAGTATAGTAGTACTTGTTTTTATATTAGTTTTTACATATTATATATAAGATTATAATCGTTTATTGTTGTTGATATTACTTTTTAGACCATCTTTAGAGCCAGCACCAGAATCAGGTCCTTCCTCCAAGACTCATCGGTTGACAAGAACCAGAAGAGGCAGCGGACGGGGGAGGAGCAGAGGAACGGGACGTGGTGCCTGTGCTAGAGAGCCACCACCACTAACTGCAGAGGGGAAGTGACTTGATGTTGAAGATCCAGACATCACACCTACCCACCCCCCCTTTTGTCCTACAAGGACTCCTGGACCCCAGATAATCAGCACGTCAAACTACACTGTGCTTGAACTATTTCAGCAGTTTTTTACGAGCACTGTGTTATTGACTATTGTGGCAAATACAAATATGCATGGCAGATCCATTTACAGCACATGGACAGACATTAGCATTGAAGACCTCTACTCTTTTCTGGCAGTTGTAATTTACATGGGCCTCTTGAAAGTACCTGCACTTACTGATTACTGGAGAAAAGGCAGATTATACAGTCTTCCATTTCCTCAGTCAGTCCTGTCAGGTCGGAAATTTTTTTTAATTGTTCACGGGCTTCATCTAAGCAGTCCAGACGAGGATGCTAAAAATGAAAGGAAAAGAGGCACTGCTGATTTTGACCGCCTGGGCAAGATCAAGCCCATCTACAACGACATTAGAAATGCATGTCGTCAGAACTTCCAACCAAATCAGCATATCTCCATTGATGAGAGAATGGTTGCTTCAAAAGCTCGAGTGGTATTCAAACAATACCTGAAAAACAAACCTGTTCGATGGGGTTACAAGCTGTTTGTGCTTGCAGATTCTCAAACAGGCTACACGTGGGACTTTTTTGTCTATGAGGGCAAAAGTGCAGGAGCATGCAAAAAGGGGTTGAGCTATGACTCAGTTATGACTCTTGTCAACCCCTCTTTATTGGGCACAGGGTACAAGCTCTTCGTGGACAATTTTTATACAAGCCCAGTTCTGTTGCAGGATCTCCTGCAAAAAAATATAACAGCCTGTGGCACTATCAGGACAAACAGACAGGGTTACCCCAAAACTACTGTCAACATCCTGGACACCAAAGCTACCCGTGGCAGTATCAGGTGGATTCGGGAAGACCCTTTGCTTTTTGTCCAGTGGAGAGATACCAGAGACGTCTTCATGTGCTCCACCATGCACACCGCCCATGGAGAGGAGACAGTGCCGCGTAGGGTGAAAGATGAGGCAGGCCGTTGGACCAAGATAGATGTCCCCATTCCACCAGCCATCAAAGACTACAACAAGTATGTATAATATAACATGTATTTACCCCCTGTTGAAATAGTATTTGTATGTTACTAATATATTTGCAATTATTTTAGGCACATGGGCGGAGTCGACCTGTCGGATTCACTTATCAGCTATTATGAGGTTCTCCACAAGACAAAGAAGTGGTACAAGACTTTTTACCATTTTGTGGATATCGCCATTGTTAATGCCTTCATATTGTACAAAGCCCAGTGCAAGGCAAAGGCAGTAGTTCCTGTGCACCAGAAGGCATTTGGGGAAACCCTAGTCTTGGAGCTAGCAGCTGCTGGATCCACAATGACAGCACAACAAGAAGAGAACAGGGAAGACCATCATCGTTTGGTGCACATCAGCAGTAGTGGGGACAAAACTCATGGCCGGCTGAGGTGCAGGAGGTGCCAAGCAAAAACCCCTGTAAAATGTTCTACATGTGACATGCCCTTGTGCTTTCTGCCTACTAGGGATTGCTACAATCAGTGGCACATGGAAAAGCGCTGAGCTGTGTTGTAATTGTTTGCAAAAAATGTATATAGTTTGTGTGTTTGTGTGCATCTAGAAGAGCATTTGTTTATTCATTTTATTAAAATTTTTTTCAAATATATATATATTTTGGCCCATAACACTTGTTTTGACTATTTTTATATTGTATTGTGTGTAATTTTTATTGTTTTTATTATGAAATATGAATTTCCATAACTAATAGAGTGACACTGTGTGTAGATATACATTCCTCTAGGTGTAAGCTTTCAGTAGAGCCCTCATTGATATCTGTGGGTTGAAGCATTCAAAAGCTATTGCACTTTTTCCATACGTTCCCAAATTTGTCCAATTTGGATAGGTTTGGATAAACCATGGGTACCCCTAAAAAGCGCCTGGACATGCCCACATAAAACTGGTGTAAAAATGTCATTTTACAGGTATTCTTTTCAAATTTGAAATGTGAGTAGTCAACAAGTTATTCTGTTGGTACATAGTGTGTTTATGTCCCCAAATACCTACTGCAGCTATAGAGGCCTTTATTTTCACAAAAAAACTTAGGCGAGAACAAAAAAATTTGTTTTTTTTGTGAGTTCTAATGTGCATAACTTTTGATCAGTCACACCTTCTGTTATTCTGACTACTAAGGGTGAAACTAGAGAATGTTACCTTTACAAAGAGACCAAACATGTGTTTATACTCCAGATAGTTCAATAACAGCAATGATTCTAATTTGGAGAGGTCAAATTACAAGCGATTTAGCAAAAATGACCCCGCTTGATAAGGGGATAGTCAATATCCATACGAGTGTATATTGTTTACTATAGCATTGTGACCACGTGTGTGTGCTATAATGTGCAAGTCCCTGTGTTGCATTCCAAAACATGACGCTAAGTCTCAGTAATTTAGCAACACCAGCTTTATTTAGCTTGAAACAGGAACAGCACGGTTATTGTAGTGGGATCTACCGCTCTCCTATACACAGGCACAGCAGTCAGGCAGGGTCTTGGCCAGGTTAGTGGTCAAGTAATCCTGTGCTCTGCTCATTTATAATGTCCCTTGTATCACACATCAACGGTAGGTGCTTATAGCATGTCCGTGATCTTTTCGGATTTGCTATTGCAGCGAACTGCTATAGCGCTGGGAACCTGCTGTTGCTTCGGGACACTCTTACGCATGTCGTCCCATTGGGTGGAATCCCAAAAGAGTTTAGAAACCTTACAGTGCGTACAGCATTTTTTAAATTTTGTGTCTATGTGTAGTGACTCTTCAGGCAAAAGCAACTGTCATTGGATAGGTTCCTTGTTAAAGTCACAAAAAAAGAAAAAGATTCCAGTGAGCCAACAGATAGCAGGTATTCCGTTAGTTAGAATGAAAGCTGTCCTACACAATAACTTTCCTCTCTCTTGCCTCCCTCACACCAGCCACGATTCTTTTCAAAGGTAAAGTGCAGTATAAAGCATTGTAATACGTACAGCTTTAATCATGTGGACTTCATAACCATAAAACACCATAAAAAGAAAATAAAAACCCAGTGACTTCACCCATTTTCCTACTTTACAAAACACTAAATGAATGGTCTTCCTCTCACCTCTTCCAGCTTGTCTCTTTTGCTTTATATTCTTATATCCTGTACTCTTTTATTTCTTGTCATTTTGCCTTTGTGACAGCTTCCCTCCAGATTCTAGACTCACTAAGCTATTAAACTTGTATAACAAGGTTTTAGAACAGTAAGAAAGACAGTGTCAGCATATTTGGCAATGCAACAAGTCTGTAGAATGTAAACAGTGAAGACAAGTACGCTGGAGTGTTGAGCAAGCAGTTTTACAAGTCTGTAGAAGAGCGATATGATGGAATAATTAGCTGGTGATCAAGAAGGTAGACAGCAGCAGTGCAATTTGTTTCTAGGAAGATTACTTTGTTCTTTTACCTTACTGTTTACATTTCATGTAATAAAACATAGGCTGTATCATTGTGTTTATTATACTCCTGAACACATGTGCTGAAGGGGTGCTTTATGTTTCAGTTTAATTTGTCAAAGATTTTTTTAATGTCTTTCATTTGAAAACACAATTGTAACAAAATGCAAATGTGTAAATCTTGGTTTGGGTTGTAATTCAATTTGATTAAATGCAGGTTATGTGAATGCATGTCAGAAATTCAGATTTAGGCATGACTCATTAGTACCAAAAAAACTAAACATGAAAAATATTTAAAATATATTGTATGGAGAAACTGAAACAATGAAACTACTGTATATGATATAAAAATAAACTGTATCCATGCTATAAACTATTATTATGAACAAATTCTTCTTCTTTTGGCTGGTCCCATTTAGGAGTTGCCACAACGGAGCATCCATCTCCATGTATCCCTGTCTTTTACATCATTTTCTACCACACCGACTGCCTTCATGTCCTCCCTTCACGACATCCATAAACCTCCTCTTTGGCCTTCCTCTTTTGCTCTTGCCTGGCAATTCCAATCCTCAAGATTCTTTTCCCAATGTACTGCTCATCTGTCCTCTACATATGGCCAAACCATCTCAATGTAGCCTCTCTCACTGTGCTCTCCCTCTAATATACTTATTCCTAATCTAGTCTATATTCATAATAATTTTTCTTCACTCTTCTCCTTTTGTTCACTTTTGCAGAACACACAAAATCTAGGAGTTATTTTTACTCATAGCTTGATTAAGAAATTAGAAAAAAAAAACACATATAGAAGTAGCAGCAGTACTTTGCAGCTAACCTGCTATTTCAGTTCTTCCTGATATAGCAATACTAAAGCCATCACATAAAATTTGCTCTTCCTAGTCCCTTACCTTATTAGTGTGAATTTCAGGTATTAACTCTTTGCCTGTGTGCTGTAGCTGTGGGGAACTAATATTACAGTTTGTGAACCCTTTAGAATATTCTATATTTCTGCATAAATATGACCTAAAACATCATCAGATTTTCACTCAAGTCCTAAAAGTACATCAAGAGAAACCAGTTAAACAAATGAGACAAACATATTATACTTGGTCATTTATTTATTGAGGAAAATGATCGAATATTACATATTTGTGAGTGGCAAAAGTATGTGAACCTCTAGGATTAACAGTTAGTTTGAAGGTGAAATTAGAGTCCGTTGTTTTCAATCAATGGGATGACAATCAGGTGTGAGTGGGTACCCTGTGTTATTTAAAGAACAGGAATCTATCAAAGTCTGCTTTTCACAACACATTTGTGGAATTGTATCATGGCACAAACAAAGGAGATTTCTGAGGACCTCAGAAAAAGAGTTGTTGATGCTAATCAGGCTGGAAAAGGTTACAAAACCATCTCTAAAGAGTTTGGACAGTCAGACAGATTGTGTACAAATGGAGGAAATTCAAGACCATTGTTACCCTCCCCAGGAGTGGTCGACCAACAAAGATTACACCAAGAGGAAGGCGTGTAATAGTCGGCGAGGTCACAAAGGACCCCAGGGTAACTTCTAAGCAACTGAAGGCCTCTCTCACATTGGCTAATGTTCATGTTCATGAGTCCACTATCAGGAGAACACTATACAACGATGGTGTGCATGGCAGGGTTGCAAGGAGAAAGCCACTGTACTCCAAAAAAAAAAACCTTGCTGCTCGTCTGCAGTTTGCTAAAGATCACGTGGACAAACCAGAAGGCTATTGGAAGAATGTTTTGTGGATGGATGAGATCAAAATAGAGCTTTTTGGTTTAAATGAAAAGCGTTATGTTTGGAGAAAGGAAAACACTGTATTCCAGCATAAGAACCTTATCCCATCTGGTGGTGGTAGTATCATATTTTGGACCTATTTTGCTGCATCTGGGCCAGGGCGGCTTGCCTTCATTGATGGAACAATGAATTCTGAATATATCAGAGAATTCTAAAGGAAAATGTCAGGACATATGTCCATGAACTGAATATCAGGAGAAGGTGGGTCATGCAGCAAGACAACGACTCTAAGCACACAAGTCGTTCTACCAAAGAAGGTTAAAGAAGAATAAAGTTAATGTTTTGGAATGGCCAAGTCAAAGTCCTGACCTTAATCCAATCGAAATGTTGTGGAAGGACCTGAAGCGAGCAGTTAATGTGAGGAAACCAACCAACATCCCAGAGTTGAAGTGTGACGATGTGGGTTCTGGCTCCACACTCCCTTTGATGTTTGGAAGCACTTGAACCCAACACTGTCGATAACGTAACCGAGTGAGCTAGTCAGTGAAGGCAAATAAACACTTGAGCAAGGGCTGGTGCAAAAAGTGCAATAGTGCTTTTATTTAAAACCGTCAACTAAACAGGTGTTCAAATAGTGCAGTTCTCAAAGTTCTTTAAATAAATTAATCCATTAAAAGAACATGGAGGTAAAACCAATAAATGGAAAAAAACACAATCCTTAAAAACCAGAGGTTAAAATCTTCTCATGGAAGCAGTCTTAAAAACAACAAACAAGCTCGGTGCTTCTTTTCTGTTAGCGTCTCACCTGCTTATCCCGTTTGGGCTTAGCAGCAGGCAAGACGCTCTCTGCAGCTGCCCTCCTCTACACACTCGAGACTGGAGACTTCCCGATCCCTGGCTTCGGTTTGGCTCTCATCCCAGTCCCCAAGACTTGATTACCCCAATGGTCAGGACACACACATTGGGGACTCCACCACCAAGCCTCCCGACTTCTGCTGCCTTTCCACGGCCTTCTGCGGCTCATCGCTTTCACCAGGTCACTCCCGCTACATGGTTGCTCAGCGGGAGCAACATCCACTCAAACACCCGGGTGACGGCCTTACACCCAGCTTCCTCACAGCTGCCCTCGAGCGCTCAATCGCGCGCTCACCACACACACGCACCGCCTGCTTCCTCGCTCCCTGTAACCTCTGTCTTCTTTTCCTTATCTCGTTCTTTTTTTTTCCCCCAAAACCGACTCGCGCTTCTTTTTAAATGACGAGGGCCACAGCAGCTGCACCATTAGCCATGGGACAATCACAAATGTGGGCAGTTCCTCACCTGTGCACTCGGTGAGAAACGCCCACACCCTACGGATCGCCCCACGGCTCGCTATGGCCCAACGTCCCCTCGCTAAGCCACGAGCGCGGTGATCATTTATTTAAAACGAATGGCTTTTGCTCAATGAGCTGTGGACCCGCTATACCACATGAAGCTGTTCTGTATAGAGGAGTGGGCTAAAATTCCTCCAAGTCGGTGTGCAGGAATGATCAAAAGTTAAGTTTAGTTGCAGTTATTGCTGCAAAGGGGGGTCACACCAGATACTGAAAGCAAAGGTTCACATACTTTTGCCACTTACAAATATGTAATATTCAATCATTTTCCTTAATAAATAAATGACCAAGTATAATATTTTTTTCTCATTTGTTTAACTGGTTTCTATTTTTCCACTTTTAGGACTTAAGTGAAATTCTGATGATGTTTTAGGTCATTTTTATGCAGAAATATAGAACATTCTAAAGGGTTCACAAACTTTCAAGCACAACTGTATTTAAGAAAATAAGTGCATCCCCTGAAAAGTCCTATATTTTGAAGTACTGGAAAAATATACACACCTATTTACAGGTATGCTATGACATGCTTATAATGATATTTTGTATTGTTGAATGGCATGTAAAATAGATTTTGTTATACTGAGTCAGATGTTGGCAAATGTAAAGAACAATGTGTACCTTATCAATTGGCTTCATATCAGCATGAAGTTGCTTAATATGAGAATGGATGAGATGGATCTTCTCTAATTACAATTCTAACTTTGAGGTAAAGAAGACAGAAATTTTTTGGTAAGGTAGTAATTCTCATTGATCATGATGCTGGAGAGATAATGGTATGTTGCATGTTGATTAGCACATTCAAGCAAGTACTTTACTGTACTCTTTACATGTAACAATATCGACCTTATAAACTTATTTTTTACACATGCATTTATAGAAATCTGATTCCAGAACTATTAATGAAATATTATTACACCTAATCAAACAAATAAGACTGAGAGATTACAGCATTTAATTATTTATTTTGCAAAAATCAGCAGGAATACACATTTCTGTATGGACTGAAATCCTCCTACATGTTACTGTCAGACAAACAGTTAGAAAACTCGAAACAGAATACCGAGACAGTTCAGAATCCTAGGTACAGTGCATAAAAAGCCCGTAGAATTACTATTTTTATAGAGTTCTTTTTGCATAACAGCTATGCATGATGGGAAATGTTGCTACATCAATATGTCTTAACATTGAACTTCTTTCATGCATGTAAATAAGGCTTTTAGTACCGATGTGTTGAAATTTGGATTTTATATATCCAATATGGCAAATATAAACCATTTTTAAAGCAAATTCTAAAATTTAATTTGAACTACTTCAACATGACTTTTTACTGATAATGGATATTTATTTTTCTGATGTAATATACATTTGCTGTACTTCCTTTTAGTACAGCAGCAATGTCATACAACAAGAGAATGTCTACAATTAATGGTAACCTATTTGAAGTCAAGTGCACTTTAAAGTTAATTTTTTCTCTGATAATGACATTCCATTTACACTTTACATGCCCTAATCTGTCTATTTGGACTCACTTAGAAATGAAAAAGGTAGACTACGTGCAATTACTGTATATATTCTATATCAGATTTCAAGAGTCAATATACATGAAAATTCTTCTGAAGTAACCATTTACTGAAATAAATGCCTTAATGCCTAGATACTGCTTTCTGCCAGGAATAATTTAGTCTTACTTGGCAACAGTATAGAGTAGCCTTTACCTATAACAAAAATATTAAATACCTAAACATCATTTTAGGAAAAGTAAATAAATAGTTTATAAAGCTTTTCATAATAAATGCAAAAAATAAACTTATATGTAAGAAATACTTTTTAATGCATCTTTTACCCTTTCATTTCACATAACAAGCCATGAAGAAGTGCTTGACTGCAGTCTTTTAGGAGATAAAATAATGTACGAATCTTTCTGTAGACTACAAAAGGCGAATGGTGAATGGGTTTGTTTTATAGCGGGTCCACAGCTCACGTCAAGATGCCATTTTTAAAATAACTAATCGCCGCACTCGCAGCTTAGCGAGGGGGCGTGGTGGTGTGAGGCCGAAGTGGTTCCTGGGGAATCCGTGATGTGGGCGTTTCTCTCCTAAGTGCACAGGTGAGAAACCGTCCGCATCCATATTTATTCCTGGGAGCTGCTGATTGCCACAGCTGTCATGTCCCTGTTATAAATAGAAGCGCAAGTCGGCTAGAGAAAAAAAAAGAAATGAAGGATGAAGAAAAAAGAGAAAGACAGAAACGGATGTTGCAGGACTGTGGAAGAAAGCAGGAAGCAGTGAGGAGAAAGCTGGTGTGTGTTAGAGAGAGCGCGTAAATGAGCACTCGCAGGCAGCTGAACAGTGAGCCCTAGCGGGGTGTTTGGCAGACACCTAGGGCAGTTGGTAGTGGTCGCTCCCGCTGAGCATTTTATGGAGGAGCGGGAGTGACCAGAACAAGGATGGCTGGCCGCATAAGGCAGAGAAGGCAACGGGAGTCAGGAGGCTTGGGAGTCCTGGCCGTTGGGGAACCTAAGTCTCGGTCTGGAGGTCGCGGAACCGAAGTCAGGGATCGGGAAGCCTCCAGACCAGTTGAGTGGAAAGAAGGTCAGCTGCAGGTAGGGCGACTCTCCTGTTGCAAAGCCCGATGGGAGAAGCAGGGGAGCCGCCAGGTAAAAAGAAGACACCAGGCTTTGTTTTTAAAGAGACAGTTTCCCGCTATGTTTTAAACTCCACTTCACTTCTGCTTTAATGGATTATTTATTTAAAGATTTGATGCACTGCACTTTTATTTGAACACTTGTTTTGTTGTTGTTTTAATAAAAGTACTTGGCAGTTTTATACCATCCCCTTGCTCTATTGTAGTGCCTCACTGCCGAGTTCATCAGTAACATTACCGACGGTGACGGGTTGAAGGGCTCCCAGAAGCCAGACGGGAGTGGGAAGTGAACCCACATCGTCACAGGGTTATTTATCACACATGTAAAAAGTAGTGAAACTAACTCTACTAGTATGGCGTCTATGCATGTACTATTAACTCTGTCTACATATGGCCGCATGGGTAAGGATTCTGGCCGCCCACCACAATATACAGTATATATATATATATATATATATATATATATATATATATATATATATACATACAGTATATTAATAATTGAACAATTGAACTAGCTTGCATGGTGCAACGTCTGAGGTTTTGCCTCAGATGCTGATGTCAGAGGTTTTCGATCCACGCATGGGGAAACAAATGTGCATACACCTGATGAGCCCCAAATAGGATGAAACACATGTCGTGTGCTCTTTTTATTATTTGACAGGTGCTATATAACAGTATTACTACATAATTTGTGAATTCCCCCTTGGGATTAATAAAGTATCTATCTATCTATCTATCTATCTATCTATCTATCTATCTATCTATCTCTACTATTTCTACTATATACAGTATATACTGTATATATATATATATATATATATATATATATATATATATATATATATATATATATATATATATATATATATATATATATATATATATATATTATAGTGTTAGTAACAACATTGAAACAGAGCAGTACTGGAACACACCAAAGAACAGTCATGCCTCCTTTTCTCTTCATTCTCTACACCTCCAACTACAAATATAACACCAGGTCACATCACTTGCAGAAATTCTCAGGAGATTCTGCACTTATGGGGTATCAGGCAGAGTATAGGAGGTATGTGAAGAACTTTGTTTCTTGATGCAAAGAGAATTGTCTGTGTCTTAACATCAGCAAAACTATAGAAACTGGTTATTGACTTTTTCCGCACCAAATAGCCTCTATGTCTGGTCACTATTCAAAGTGTGAATGTAGAGGTTGAACTTCTCTTAGAACACAGAGGAACTATTTAAGAAAGGGCAGAACAGGCACTTTTTTCTTAGGATAATGTGTTCCTTTAAATGGGCAAAGTGAAATCCTTTCACATCTTCTATAATTGTGATGGTCAGTGAGATTTTCTATGCTGTGGTGTGCAGGGCTAGATACAACAGTTTAGGAGAGGCCCAATGAATCAACAAGCTAACTAAAAGGGTAAGTTCAGTTATAGGAAGCACACCGGACCCCCTGGAGGTAGTAGCAAAGGAGTGAATTAAAACAAAGCTGAGTGCCATTATGAACAATGCTGCTAATCCTCTCTCTAACACACTAACCCTGAGTATTTTCAGCCAATGAATTATTCTGCAAAAATGTGTCAAGAAACACTACTGGGGCTCCTTTATACCAACAGCATATACCTGCATAATGCCTCACTGGAACTGTGACAGCCAAGTCGGTACTTTTCATTCTTTTGAATTTTCTTGCTTTCTATCTTTCTATCGGTCTGTCTGTCATATAAATAAGCACTGTGTAAATTTTGTGTAACCCTTTAGTTTTTTGCTTAAACTAAATAGATTTATTTGTAATTTTCTAACATGGAAGATTACTGTATTTTGGTTTTAATAGTGTTTAATATAATGGCAGATAACAATTCTGCTTTTTTTTCTGCATGTGAAATTTACACAACCAGCCCTCCATGTTCATACTGTACTTTTTAAAAAAAGTAAAATATGGATGTAAAAAAATGTAAAAATACTTATGTGATTTTCTATGAAATTGTATTAAAATTATTCAAACTTGTTAAACACCAGTGAAACCACTTCTTTTCTCTTTCATAGTTGCCTCTTTTGAGATCTATTCGGCTGAACTAATATTCCCTTCACAGAAATGTAAAAGAATCATATAAATATAGCATATACTGGATTTAACAAAATGTGAAACCAAAAACATTATACTATGTATTTCAGTCCTCATGTTGGGTTGATTTTATAGCTGATTATAGACAGATAGACAGACAGACAAGAAAAAAAGAACTTATATTTGTTACATAACCTGTTGTGACAGATAGGGGGCGCTATCGCTCCCTTTAACCCCTGTCCACGACTCCAGACACCAGGTAAAAGTCCAATAAGTGACTTTATTAAATTGCCACAGTGTACAAAGCTCTCTCCTCCACAATACTCATACAATCAAAATTAACAATAATCCAATCCTCCGACTCCCAGACGCATTGCCACCCTTCCACCCAGCTCAGCTCGCTGTCTGGGAGCTCTCATAGTCCTTTTATATTCCCTGACCCAGAATGTTCCCAATCCCCAGTCCATGTGATCTTGTATCACTTTCGGGTCAGGTACAAGTCCTTCTTCTTCACCCTGGAAGCACATCGCTCTTCCTCTGACGCACTTCTGGGTTATAGGGCACATAGGAATCTTCGGTCCTCCCTGCAGCTCCCTAGAGCGGCCCCTGTGGTATCCAGCAGGGCTGAGGATAAAAACTACAAAGTCCATGACTCCCTGCTGGTCTTCGGGGCACCTCCATACTACAGGGAGGGCTCCATCTGGCGGCCTGGGGGTATTGGCCGGGATGACAAGCCGGCCAAAGATTACACTGTGTAACAACTACTTACCCTAGTAATATATCGAGATAGGACATTTTCCATTTGTGTTCATAGTTATTTGGCCTTAAGGTTTATATTACTCTCCACTGACTAGTTATAAACACAAGCCTGACAACAAAAGGCCATTCAACTCAAATATAGCTCATCAATCTTTATTCATCTAATTTTTGCAAAAATCTTCCAGCCGAGTTTTGACTGCCCCTAAAGTAGTAATGTCCTCTATACTACTTTGTAATGTACATTAAACATATCTATGGATCTCTGCATTATAATTACAGTAATCCCTCCTCGATCGCGGGGGTTGCGTTCCAGAACCCCCCGCGATAGATGAAAAATCCGCGAAGTAGAAACCATATGTTTGTGTAGTTATTTTTATATATTTTAAGCCCTTATAAACTCTCCCACGCTGTTAACATTATTAGAGCCCTCTAGACATGAAATAACACCCTTTAGTCAAAAGTTTAAACTGTGCTCCATGACAAGACAGAGATGACAGTTCTTTCTCACAATTAAAAGAATGCAAATAGATCTTCTTCTCTTCTGGAGCAGAGAATTTCAGAGAGAGAGCACTCGCAAAGAAAAGAAAACAATCAAAAAATCAATACGTGTGCTTTTAAGTTTGCCGCGGCATTTTTTAGAGGAGCATCAGTATCTTCTAAGCAAGCAGCCTTTGTGCAAACAGCCCCTCTGCTCACATCTCCTCCATCAGGCGCAGAGAACATCAGAGAGAAAGAGAGAGAGAGAGAGAGAAAGAGAGAGCGAGATTAAAGCAAACCATCAAAAAATCAATAAGTGTGCTTTTGGAAGAACCGCGATAAAGCGGCATTTCTTAGAGGTGCGTCCGTATCCACTAGGCAAACAGCTTCTGTGCAAACAGCACCTCTGCTCACAGTCCCTCCGTCAGGCGCAGAGAATGTCAGAGAGGGTGAGAGAGAGGCAGGGCCAAGCAAACAATCAAGCTCCGCGCGGGATGCATATCTTATAGCATTGAGGAGTTTTAGTTAATATGTAATACATGCTCTGATTGGGTAGCTTCTAAGCCATCAGCCAATAGCGTCCCTTGTATGAAATCAACAGGGCAAACAAACTGAGGAAGCGTGTAGCATAAATTAAAAGACCCATTGTCCGCAGAAATCCGCGAACCAGCAAAAAATCCGTGATATATATTTAGATGTGCTTACATTTAAAATCCGCTATAGAGTGAAACCGCGAAAGTTGAAGTGCGATATAGCGAGGGATTACTGTACTATCATTTGTGCAAAAGTCACCCTTAACCAGCTTTCCTTTGTGCTCCCATGTTCTTATTGATAAAATAAACTGTAATCCATAGTACTAATATTCTTCATAATTTAGAACACTTATAACATGATACTTGTTAACCTCCATTTGTTATGATTGTGATACAGGGCAAAAGGAAAAAGACCACTAAATCCATCAAAACACTTTCCTTTAAAGAGTCAATATTTAAATTCAATTTGTTAAGCTTAAATAAGTGCAAACATCCATCCATCCATTATCCAACCCGCTATATCCTAACTACAGGGTCACGGGGGGTCTGCTGGATGCAATCCCAGCCAACAGAGGGCGCAAGGCAGGAAACAAACCCTGGGCAGGACCACACACACACACACACACACCACAGACTAGGGACAATATAGAATCGCCAATGCACCTAACCTGCATGTCTTTGGACTGTGGGAGGAAACCCACGCAGACACAGGGAGAACATGTAAACTCCTAACTGCGAGGCAGCAGTGCTACCACTGCACCATCGTGCTGCCCACAAAAGATCATTTTGATCTCAAAAATTAACAGAAACAATGAGCATTTTTAAAATAATAAAAATAAAATATTGCTTAAATCTCTGAGAACAGAAAAAGAATACATTTGTAAGCAAAATAATAACTCCTGAAATCCTCCAAAAATAAGCATATTGTAAAAAACAATTACTAGCTAGCTTCAGTTATTAATACTCTTCTCTGTATTGAGGCGTCCAAAATACACTCTCAATGTCATGGCCTGTACCCTTTCTGCCATCTAGTTAAATTCACATTTCCTTTCTAAGAGGTGGCTTATACCCTGTTTGTAGCAGACTTAATTTTAAATCCTCTCTTATGTAAATGACCACTCACCCCCATCTTTTTCAATTTTGTCTGTCTATTCTAATTAAAGTTTAGCCATTTATATTATATTTAGGATCATCTCTAGGATTTAAATAGGATGTTACTGCCTTAACGTCATATTTATACACAATCTTGTTTCACTTTTTTTTATTTTATTCAAAAAACAAATCCCAATAATAAAATACAGTTCAGCCTAAAAAAAAGAAAATAGTAAGTACAATAATATGTTTCAAAGATAATCCAGTAACCTCAGTTGCTAATCCCTAAATGACTCAGAAAGCTAAATGGCAATAGTCCCATCTAAACAGGAGATAAAATACAAATGTTCACCCCTGGACTAATGTGCCTAATTTAGTATTAATTACTAGATTCTTCACAAATTCTCAAAAAAATGGAATAGATCCTTAAGACAAAATTATATTTTCCAATAATATACAACATTACTTTGCCACTGAGTTACAGATTGTGGATTAGGTGTATTCTATTTGAGCAAGTAGGATATCACAAGAGAATTCCATTGCATAATGTTATCCCATCTTGTGTTGCCCTAATATTGCTGTCAATGTATAAGAACTGACTTTAGATTCATGAACCATACACAAAATATAAAACAAATTTTGTGCAGAGTAGTTTAAGCATAGGACACTCCCAAAACATGTCACCTATGATGTAGGTACTTGATGGCATCTCTTACAGGATGGATCTTGCACTAAATCCAAATTAGACAACTTTAGATTAAATATCTGTTAAAGGTGGTCATTTTTAGCTGACTCGGCACATTCTAGTAATGCTTCTAATAACTTTACTGTCAAGGGAAAACATTTTTACTGTAATACTGATTGTATTGTGCAATGCTGCCTGTACACTTGCAATTTCAAAATTACTTTTCTATTTTTATTAATATTACTGTTCATTCCCTTAAATAAAATTTTAAACAAGCCCCATTCAGTAATTTAAACAGTCCTCAACTAATTTACTCATACTGTACATCTTCTCAATACATCAGTGATTTGTACAGGTCTCATCTGACCCATAAACCTATACTCCTTTATCCTACATCAACATATAACCTACATGTCAAATTTTCTGATCTCCTTAACCTTATTGGTACCATTGTGTGACAGAGTAAGAACTTTAAGAAAGCCCGCCTTGTCATTTCTGCTCCTCAGCTTAGTACTTAGCTCTTTAAATTTAATCTTGCAGAAATGGTAGCATATCCTTAACCACTTCATTTTTCCCAAAGAGGATACTGAAAACTGGATCCTCCACAGCTTTAGTCAGGAGCATATATACACATCTAAGTGGATATCCCACTTATACACCTGAAAGATACTCTGTGCCACAGAGAAATAACAGCTAGGAAGATAAACACCAGATCCAGGAGAATAGAGAGAGAAACACTGCCTAATACCTACCAAGGGAATTAAACCAAATGATCAAATAAAACCTGTATAACACAGCTCAAAATGCTAACTAAAGTTGTACAGGGGGTCCTCGGGTTACAACATACAACGTTTCAAGTTTACAACACTCGCTCCCATGAAAACTTAAAAAAATTGAGATGTGAGTGTTTAAGCTTACGCTATTAGCGTCATACTTACAGACTATGCTGGCGAACTAGTTTGGTTGTGCGCAGCAGAAGAGTACGCAGTAACACAAAGTATGAGTGAGGGAGTTGGTGAACTAGTTTGGTTGCGCGCGGCACACGTGTTCTGTTTGTGTTGCTTTGTTTGGAGACTTTTTGGTCCTTATCATGGCTCCTAAATGAAAGTCAGAGTCTTCATATGGTAGTGCTTCGAAGAAGAGGAAAGCCATCATGATGGAAGTGAAATTAGATATTTAGATTAGATTAGAAGGCATAAAGGTAAGGAATTTTTTTACACTAATTTTTTGTAATTTTTTCTGTTACTACAGTACAGTGTACACTACAGTATATTTATGTCCTTTTCCTTTTTCTGTGGCCTAGTTGTGTTTTTATGTTCTGGATTATGGTTTTGCAAATGTGCTAGGATAGGTAAGTGACTTAGGCTAGGATGTGTTTCGACTTACATCAAAATTCGGGTTACATCATTGTTGTGGGAACGGAACTGTGTCGTAACCCGAGGACCCCCTGTAGTCAACAAGAGAGAGCAAAGATCTAATTCCCTGAAAATGTATTACTATTTCATATGTGATTAGGTACATTTACATATAATACACAGAGCACCTATTGTGGTAGCAATCTCTGTCTGTCTGTCCCCATGAAACACCTTACCCTTCTGTAGACCAATATTGTCAATATGTGACATACTTATTCTATTAGGAAGTTTATTGAGATTCAGTTCAGTTTTTGCTAAGATTTCTTTAACAGATCACATGGCACATAAAATCATTTGATAAGCATTGGCGAACAGAGAAACATTTTGTGTGAATTTAGCTACAAATCAGTATACTGTTTCAATTTCATCTCGACAGTGGTTACACCAACTTGTATATTTTGTAGATTTTCCCTCTTTTTACCTCTTATAGCCATTTGAGGCAGCAACAGATATTCAGTACAAGTTAGTGAAAAACCAGCAGACTGCATGCATGGGGTAGGAAGTCAATAATGTTGGCTAATTGCACATGTGCGAAATGGCAACCCTCTATTAGAAAGTCCAGCTTGTGCGCAGAAACCTCACAGCTCCCAACGCTTTAAATCATAAAAGGTAAATTAAATGATCTTACTAACCATAAAAGTATAAAATGTAAGCTGTTGTGCACAGAGCAAATCAACATTTAGATGGTACCGTTTACCTTACATTAAACCAAGCTCACAGCTTCATTATCTGAGGATTATAATAATTTACTATTTCACTGTCACTGTTATTTACTATGGTAGCCACACATCCAGGTCAGCCCAGGTGATAGGCACAGTTCTATTTCAGTTTATTTATAAATAACTGAAGAATTTTAAAATGTCTAAGATTTAACAGGCTGCCCACCAAATAAAACATTGATCTGCCGAAACAAACATCCTTGCAATATGTTTAGAACAGTGTATATGAAAGTCCAAAGGGATCCCTCCTCTACAAACCTCAGATGAGGAAAGCTTATTCAAGAACTCTTAAATTTGAATTTGTGTTAAATGTGAACAGCATTGTGAGGACAAGCAGGATAACAAACAAAAACAGACAGTACTGCTATTCATCTATTTACACTTCAATCAGTGTTTGGAATCATATACTGTATGTTCATTGTTGAAAGTGTTTTTTCCCTGTGCCCTGAACCCTCACTGTTGATGATGAGATAAATGGGGTATATAAACAAATGAGGATAGGCTTTATGAATTGCTGTACATTCTACACAAGTGCCTTGGTTTGCATTCACCTGATATGCATAATGGTCAGTCGCTGTAATAATGTGTCCCTTTTACTTCTGTTATTCATTTAAATTTGTCTTAAGTGAATAGTTTTGCCAGTCTCATTTCTTGAAAATTACAACAACCAGACATGTTGAAGCAAAGAAGAAATTAATTTAATTTTTTTAGATTATGGTAATTACCAATTGTAGATTGTCACTATGTGGATATGGTGTGTGTGTGTGTGTGTGGTTGTGTGCTTGTGGTTATGTGTATGTAAGTGAGATTGATCTTTGTGATTAAGTAGAGTTCTGCCCAAGTCTGTTTTCAGCCTTTTGCCCAATCCTGCCAGGATGGCCTTTGGCATCCACAACCCTGAAATTGATTGATAAGGTTCTAGAATCTTCCTACTGAACTCAGTCTATTGAGAGCCACAATGCTTACATAGTCCTTGAACGCACCTAAATGCTATGCCCTGCATACATTTTCTGACTTGTTTTTCTTTTTCAAAGTATCCACAAACTGGGACACCAAAGTTATTGCATTGCCATATTAAATATGGTGGTGCATGGATGATGTCACATGCTAGACATACTGCAGTCACATGGTAGCAAGCAGGCATAGCAATCCACCACAAATCAATCATTGTATTGCACCCTACCTCAAAATGGTGTTGTCTACGAGTAAAAGCACCATACAAAATAGCACCATGTTGACAGCAAGAAAATCATGGCAAATGTATCTATCACAAAACATCCAAATATGAAAACATTAGGTGCAAAATAAATTCTAGATATGTCACAACCATTAAACGCACTCTCCCAATGTGTCCTCCATCTTATCTGCAGGGATGAGAGTAGGGTATTTAACTAAGCAAGGGCTTGAATAAACCAGCT
The DNA here is from genome assembly GCF_016835505.1 of Polypterus senegalus. Classification (NCBI taxonomy): domain Eukaryota; kingdom Metazoa; phylum Chordata; class Cladistia; order Polypteriformes; family Polypteridae; genus Polypterus; species Polypterus senegalus. The sequence continues at coordinate 243,128,931 of NC_053155.1, forward strand.
TTAGCACTGCAAAATGGAAATTGGATGGAATATTTGAATATTAAAGTCCCTTGATATTGATGGTTTCTATTCAGAATGTTTCTATTAGGTTTTTCTTGATGAGCATTATAGAATTGGCACATCAGTATCGGAATGTGAAAGTCACAAAATACATGTTAATGTTTTCTAAGCACTTGTATTAACTGTCAATAATACTGTCACATGCCTAATCCTTTGTCCTGTTGCTACTTGCATAATTTTACAGTCTTTTATGCGATTCTCTGCAATTGAATGATTTTCAAATGCTTATAGGCCTTCACCCACTTCTATGCCTTTTTTATTTTTATATCTTCACTGTTCACTTCCCTACATGATTGTCCTAATGCCTAGGTATCATTATGCTTTTTTACTCTGCTCATTCTCTCAGTCTCTCTCTCTCTTTTTTCTTTTTTACTAATTTCACCATCTACACTATATTTGATTAAATGGCCTTTGCATTTGTTATGATTTGAATGCACAGAATATAGCAAAAAGGTATGAGGCCTCTAAACCATAAACCAGGCCAAGGACTGCCCTACCGTGCCTATAGTTGGCCTCTCCTCATGCAGCCTGACCCCACACTCTACTGGCAGACTTTATCCTACACAAAAAAAAATAGAGTCCTTGCTTCAAAACTTTAAAATATTGTACACGTTGAAAGAAAAATTGCGTAAAAATCCCCACAAGGAAGAGGAGTGAGAAAAACCTCTCACTTAGAGACAAATTTAGCAGAAAATCTTTGTAAATTCTAAAATGTATTTGTTAGAATCAAAGGGATAACAAAAGTTGCCAAAAAGAAAACAAAATGGACAATAAGGATTTGCCTGAAAGGCAATCCAACATGAACATGTCTCAATTTGAAATCCTACAGGTAAATTGAAAGTACAAAACAGAAAGAAGAAATCTGGAATCCAAAATAAACAACACTCACAATAATGCCCTGAACTATCTGAGCCTGCAATACCGAATAAACACAGGAGAACATATAATACACACATTGTAAATAGTAAATAAAACGAAAAATGGTTATAAAAATACATAAATATCATAAACACATGAAAATAATACTTTAATGTTAACCAAGGAAAACATAGAAAAGGGTGTGTCTTGCTTTTGCTATTACTTCCTTTTGAGGTAGTCCATGGTGAATCTAGTTTATCTGGTATTCTATTTTAGTGTCTCTTTTTAGCTGTGCACTTATACTTGGCTTATTGCAAGTATATACAGAATCCCCTCCCTCCTCATCCCAAAGAAATATTCAATGTTGCTCATGTATAGCTGAAAAAAAGCTGTAAAAAGTAATGCACTGTGGTTTACTGGCAAACAAAAAACAGATTTTACAACACATGCAATAACAAGAACAAGCTCCCCTCAATTGCTACAACAGACAACATTGTTCTAAATTGGACAAATTTTTTGGCTTTCTATGGAAGGAAAAACCAAGGTGAGATAGGGCTCTGGCTTTAGATTTTCCTGACATGATAATCTTCTACTCTGGGGTAGAATGTTTGTGTTTACGTGATGACTGACTAAAGCACATCATAACAATGCCACAGTGCCCCATATTAATTGTTGAGCCAATCAAAATGAGATTATATAAAGACACCTTGTAAGTCTTGAAGTACTTTGTTCTGCTGAATTGTGAATTTCTCTTCTACAGAAGTAGTCAATTGACCTGACTCTGAGTTCCCATGTCATCCTATATTTACACAGTGTCAGCATGCAGCTAACATTCTGTATGTCAGCAAAGCCAATAGCTAGCAGTCTTTATGTGAGTAAAGCTATGCAGATATACTCACATTTTATAATTAACATCATTTTTTCCTTGAACCTGAGTCTTTGTTCCTTTAGTACTTTTTGGTTGCTTCATGTTTGTATAGAGCAATATCTATTAAATGTTGGTAATTGTTGTTGCTATGGTGTCTGTGTAGATCAAATAAACTTATAACATGCAATCTGCATTTCATATATTGTTGTGCTCTATGAGCATGATGTTTGCATTGTGCGTGGCAAAATTGATCCTGGAAAGTGAGCATTGCTTAACACTGGAATTATCAGAGCCTACGAGAAAACTCGTAAATCCGGCCCACCTTAAATCCGTTCACACCTCTCCATCAGCGTCTTTTGTCCTGTAAATGTGACGATTAAGACAAGCAGCAAGCAGTCTGCTATTCCATCCCCCATCGTTGCAGAATGTTCACTAAGTTCTCCCTGCTCATGGTCCGCATTGCTGGCAGTAAGTCAAACCCATTTCCAGTGAGAGTTGGACTCCGCCAGGGCTGCCCTTTTTCACTGATTCTGTTCATAACTTTTATGGACAGAATTTCTAGGCGCAGGCAGGGTGTTGAGGGGGTCCAGTTTGATGGACTCAAGATTGGGTCACTGCTTTTTGCAGATAATGTTGTCCTGTTTGCTTCATCAGGCCGTGGTCTTCAGCTCTCTCTGGATCGATTCGAGCTGAGTGTGAAGCGGCTGGGATGGGAATCAGCACCTCCAAATCCGAGACCATGGTCCTCAGCCGGAAAAGGATGTAATGCCCTCTCAGGGTTGAAGGCAAGATCCTGCCCCAAGTGGAGGAGTTTAAGTATCTCGGGGTCTTGTTCACGAGTGAGGGAAGAATGGAGTGTGAGATCGACAGGCGTGATGTGATGCAGGCTCTGCATCGGTCTGTCATGGTGAAAAAGGAGCTGAGCTGTAAGGCAAAGCTCTCAATTTACCAGTCGATCTATGTTCCTACCCTCACCTATGGTCATAAGCTATGGGTAGTGACCAAAAGAACGAGATCGCGAATACAAGCGGCTGAAATGAGTTTCTTCCGCAGGGTGTCTGGGCTTTCCCTTAAAGACAGGATGAGAAGCTCAGTCATCCGGGAGGGGCTCGGAGTAGAGCTGTTGCTGCTCCGCATTGGACGCCTCCCTGGTGAAGTGTTCCGGGCAAGTCCAACTGAGAGGAAGCCCCGGGGAAGACCCAGGACATGCTGGAGGGACTATGTCTCCCGGCTGGCCTGGGAACGTCTCGGGATTCTCCTGGAAGAGCTAGAAGTGGCCGGGGAGAGGGAAGTTTCTGTGCTCAAGCTGCTGGCCCCGTGATCCGACCTCGGATAAGCGGAAGAGGATGGATGGATTAATAGATCGTTATTTGGAACACACTGCAGTGGGATGACGCCCTGCCCGGGGTTTGTTTCCTGCCTTGCACCCTGTGTTGGCTGGGATTGGCTCCAGCAGACCCCCGTGACCCTATTCGGATTCAGCGGGTTAGACAATGGATGGATGGATGGATGGGTTGGATAATGGATGGATGGATTTGGAACATATGCATTTCATGTGTGTTCCATTTCTACAGTAATCTTTGTAAACACATTGTTTAAACAGAAACCTTTTCATATTTTAGTAATAAATGTTACAAAATGAAGGCATAAACTATAGAATGTGTGAAGCCTGAAGTCCAAAGTTCAAATAAACACTTTCATAAAAGGTTCAAGGATGATACAACAGCTTCTGTGGCATAGCGGTAAAATTTGCTGACTTGTAATCAAGGGGCCATCAGTTCGATCCCCACGGTCTCCTATATTTGCCATTTTCAGTACTGAGCTGCTCTTATTCTATTACACACCTGAAAGAAGAGACAATATATGTGACATTTTGAAGAAATCATTTTATGACCTCATTTTAAAAAGTTAAAGTGTAAAGATGTCAGTGTTGGTAAATTCAAGTCCTTTGAGTATCTTGCTGTTGTTGTTCATGGAGATTCTCACTTTCTAGTATTATCCGTGTATAGACCTCCTAAATTTAATGCGTCTTTCTTTGAGGAATTCTCAGACTTAGTGTCAATTTTAATAAGAACTATGACACACTCCTAATAGTCGGCGACTTTAACTTTCATATCGATAATCAGTGTGACCCAAAAGTAAAAGAGTTCATAAACCTCCTGGACTCTTTTGATTTGAGACAGCTTGTTAATCAGCCTACACATAAAGCAGGTCATATATTAGACTTAGTAATTACCAAAGGACTAAAAATTGATGTAAAGCAGATCATTGATATTGGTCTATCAGACCATTTTCTTTTACTATTTAATATAGAAATATTGATAGAAAACATTCATGAGAAGCATATTGTTAAAAAACGCTTCTTTGATTCATCAGCAGCTTTAAAACTTACAAACATTCTAAGCAATCAGTCCATTTATAGTGCTAACTACAATAGCGAGGATAATGTAAATAGTAAGGTGGAAAAATTTAATACTAAGGTGAGAGCTGCTGTTGACATAGTTGCACCTGAAAAGACAGTTAAAAAATCCTCTAGCATTGTTATACCATGGAAGACCCAAAGAGTGTTTGATTTAAAGAGAACATGCCGTAGAGCTGGAGGAAATGGAGGAAAACTAAACTAACTATCCACTATGAGATATTGAAGGTTAAAATAACAGAATACAATAACATAGTCCATCTTGAGAGGCGCTGCTATTTCTCTAAGATTATAAATAACAATGCTAGTAATCCCAGAGTCTTATTCTCTACGATTGATCATCTGCTAAACCCAGGTCACTCAATGGAATGCCTCCAGAATACTTTCAGTGAAACCTGTGAGGCTATTTCTGTACTTTTCAATCAAAAATTAATGATATTAGAAATAATATAGTATATCTCACCAACACTGCGGAACCTCCTAAGCCCCAGTACTCCGGTATAAACAAATTAAATTCTTTCACCAGGATAGATTTACCTGATTTACATGGAATAATTTCTCAACTGAGACCTTCCACCTGCGTCCTTGACCCAATACCAACAAGTTTTTTCAAAGAAGTATTGGGCGTGCTAATTGACAATATTCTTGACATAGTAAACTCGTCATTAGATATGGGGCTCTTCCCAGACTGTCTTAAGACTGCTGTAGTTAAACCCCTACTCAAGAAGAATAATTTTGACTCCTCTGCTTTTGAAAATTTTAGACCCATTTCTAACCTGCCTTTCTTAAGTAAAATTCTAGAGAAGGCAGTCATTATGCAGCTAAATGACCACCTCAATAAACATGCTATTCTTGATAAATTTCAGTCAGGTTTTAGAACAAATCACAGTACAGAAACTGCACTTGTTAAAGTAGTAAATGACTTGCGGGTAAATGCCGACAGAGGCCATTTATCTGTTCTCATCTGCTTAGATCTGAGTGCCGCATTTGACACCATTGATCACAACATTCTTAGAAATTGCCTTAGTCAATGGGTGGGCCTCTCTGGCAGTGTCTTAAATTGGTTTGAATCCTACCTGGCAGGTAGAAAATTCTTTGTTAGTTGTGGTAATTATAACTCAAAGACACATGATATTCTATATGGTGTTCCACAAGGTTCTAGCCTGGGTCCGCTGCTCTTTTCGATCTAAATGCTTCCGTTATGTCAGAGCATCTTGGGACATAATGTGATTTACCATAGCTATGCTGATGACACGCAGCTGTATTTATCAATAGCCCCTTATGACCCTGACTCTGTTGTTTCACTAACACAATGTCTTACTTGTTTCTAAATGGATGAATAGTAATTTTCTCAAGCTAAATAAAGAGAAAACAGAAATTTTAGGGATTGGCAATAATAGTTATAATGAGGTTATTAGAAATAAACTTGATGCATTAGGATTAAAGTCAAGATGGAGGTAAAGAACTTAGGGGTAACTGTTGACTGTGACCTGAATTTTAAATTGCATATTAATCAGATCACTAGGACAGCATTTTTTCACTTAACAAACATAGCAAAAGTTATCCCTCTTATATCATTGAAAGATGCTGAGAAATTAGTTTGTGCTTTTGTTTTAAGTCAACTAGATTACTGTAACGCACTCCTCTCAGGACTACCCCAAAAAGACATAAATCGTTTGCAACGAGTGCAGAATGCAGCTGCTAGAATCCTAACTAGGAAAAGAAAATCCGAGCACATTTCTCCAGTTTTGATGTCACTACACTGGTTACCTGTGTCATTCAGAGTTGACTTTAAAATACTGCTTATGGTTTACAAAGCCTTAAATAATCTCACTCCATTTTATATATCAGAATGTCTGACACCTTATATTCCAAATCGTAACCTTAGATCCACAAATGAGTGTCTGCTTAGAATTCCAAAAGCTAAACTTAAAAGAAGCGGTAAGGCAGCTTTCTGCTGTCATGCACCTCAAATTTGGAATAGCCTACCAATAGGAATTTACCAGGCTAATAGAGTGGAGCACTTTAAAAAAACTGCTTAAAATTCATTACTTTAGCATTAACTGCATTTTAATTTAATCCTGATACTCTGTATTTTCAATTAATTATCATTACTATTCATGGTGGCTCTAAAATCCATACTAACCCATACTCTCTCTTCTGTTTCTATCCCAGTTTTCTGTGGTGGCAACATGCGCCACCACCACCTAATCAAAGCACCATGATGTTCCTACATTGATGGATTAAAAGCTAGAAGTCTACATGACCATCACCATCAAGTCCTTCCATGAGAACCCTAAATACAAAAAGGACTGTTTCATTTATGTTAGGTAGAATGCCCAGAGGGGGCTGGGCGGTCTCATGGTCTGGAACCCCTGCAGATTTTATTTTTTCTCTCCAGCCTTCTGGAGTTTTTTTGTTTTTTCTGTCCTCCCTGACCATTGGACCTTACTCGTATTCTATGTTAATTAATGTGTTATTTTAATTCTTACTTTGTCTTTTTTTCTCTTTTCTTCATCATGTTAAGCACTTTGAGCTACATTATTTGTATGAAAATGTGCTATACAAATAAATATTGTTGTTGAATAGTACCAATCAGAAAACATCATGGCACTAATGCAATATTATTTGAAAACGAGCAGCATCAGATCGGGTGTGAATTCATGTTGGCGCTGTTACTTAGAGTCAGAGGCGTTTGCGGATCGGTGTTAGAGTGTGATCGTCATTGAGAGAATAAAAGTGAAAAAAGTTAACTTTTACAGGTACCATAAATTTATACCCAATGTCCCATATATTTGTCTCTTTCTTTTTTTCTCTGTGCTGCAAGAACCATCCTTCCTACATTTATGATGTGTCTACCTGTTGCAATGCGCACACTTCTCTCTATGCTGTGGTTTTTATTACACAACTGAAAGAAAGAGACAATATATGTGACATTTTGAAGAAATCATTTTATGACCTGAATAGTACCAATCAGAAAACATCATCGCACTAATGCAATATTATTTGAAAACGAACAGCATCAGATCGGGTGTGAATTTATGCTGGTGTTGTTACTGTTACTGTAGAAACGATCTATTATTTCCACTCTAGCACTTCACTCCCAGATAATCAAGCAAGACATAAGCTGGGAGAAGTTTGTGAACGTTCTGCAACGTTGGGGGGATGGAATAGCAGGCTGCTTGTTGCTTGTTTTAATTTACAGGACAAAAGACACTGACGGAGAGGTGCGAATAGATTTAAGGTGGGCCGGATTTACGAGTTTTCTCGTAGGCTCTGGTAATTCTAGTGCTAATGATGTTGTGAGCAATCAGAGAGCTCCATCCAGGTTTTTTATCCAATACCTGTGAGACAGAATGGATGGCTAAACTAAACTTCTGAGTTGTAGTTGAGGAAGAACAGAGGCGAAATTTCTGAGTTGTAGTTGAGGAAGAAGAGAGGAATTAAAAGATAGCTCCACCCCTTGGCTTGGGGTGGAATAACCCTTCGATGTTCTCTGAAGTTGTCTCCTATTTGCAAGTGTGTGACAATATATATAATTTTCTGTTCTTCTTGGAAGTATTGCTTTTCAATCTCTCTCTTTTTTTGTGTTTTCATTATAAATTGAAAGTGTAATGTAGTTTTTCAGTTGTGTTATAAACTTACTAGTTTATAAACTTTATTAGTTTAGTAAAGTAACGGCGCACTACACGATAACGTGCAGTGGATACACTTGATTTGAGCATTCATAGTTTTCATACACTTTCTATGTACGTTTAGCATTCGTTTGCTCAGAGGTTGATGGGCTTGCTCTTCTTTTCTCCATCCTAGCAGCCCGCTTCTTCTCTTCTTTCGTCGGCATCTTTTCACACTAAAACTGATTAAGTCAGTGTTTGTGTTGCAATTACTTAGTATGTTTTCCTTAATTTTTCACTTAAGCTGGCACTTAAGTCTTCATTCTGCCTCAAGAATGATTTTAGATATGAAGAGGTAGGGGAAGTGACGGCAAAGGTGGAAGGGAATGAGAACAGCGCCCGTACACATGCGCCACACAGCCGCCCAGCTGGCTGCTGCCAAGAGTTGATTCTACTATAATATAAAATAAAAATAAAAAGAGGAATAACCATGGAGGTCAATTATCACCATGAAAGTGGACATCATGTAGTATATGTGTACCAAATTTCAGGTCAATAGTTCAAATGGTTTGCGAGCTACAGGTGATTTAAAATCCTGGACAGACAAATGGACAGCCACGGTAGCGTATAATATAAGAAGATTTGTGTAAGCTGTACCAATACATTTAGAAATACTATCATTGTACACTTGGACTCCGGAAAGCGCCTTGTATGTATAATATGTATACAGTCCAGACAGTATTGATACTTATATTTAACATATATCTTTTTGTATGAAATTCCATGCATTTGAAAGGGAGACCACATTCCGTCTAGTATTAAAGTTACCTTCCACTGTCATTTCACATGATAAATATTTTTTGGCAAAATGTTTGTTTGATTTGTATTTGTAAAAGGAGCAAAGCTTTCCAACACCTGCATCATCTCTTCCAGCTTTTGTTAACAGGAGAACAGGTTGTAACAGACATAGGAACAATATGCATCCTTTTCCTTTCCTTCGCTTGGGGTCTTGCCTGTAAACCACTGACATGTAATTTTAAGTAATGGTCATTCTGTCAGTTTGAAAGTCATCTACTGCAGCTATAATTTCAAAGATTAATGAATACTATTATCAGTCTTTTGCATTTGCACTGTTCAATATGTGGTTTTGAGCAATCACATTAAGGAGTCAATCTGTTGTTTTATATTGTCACTGTTATTGCATGAGAAAGGACTGGGACACAACCTAGAGTATCACTGAGTTTTTGTTTAAGCAACATTAATATTAAATTCAAAATTATTAAATTCAACATTTGCAAATAATTCCTGAAGAAAAGAACCATAAGTTGTTGGTCTTGTGCTCATTCAGGATGTAGTGAATGACCCAGGTTTGCTGATGACACCTGCAGGCAGGCAGTCTGTAGCTGGGAGTATTCAGTGGCTACAAACTAAAGAGGGTGATTTCCTGTGGTTCCTAAGTAGCAGCCATTCCAGCTTCTTGGCAAGAATGTCAGTGGGAGTCATGCTGCAGCTTGGCCTACAAATAGGTAAAGTCTAGTAATTTTTTTTTCTTTCTTAGTGCTACATCCTTTCACTTTTGAAGAGCTGGTTTATTATTTCTGTTTCATTCTAGATTTATTATTTTATTACTGGTTGCCTTTTTATGTACTGTATAAGTACCATGCTGCTTGTTTCTCCTTGTTGATTTTCTATTTTTCCTGTAGTGGAATTTATACCTTAATTAAAGTGACATGAGCAATATTGCATTTTATGTTATGTTAATAAAGGCCATTTTAAAAATGTTATTTCATTATTGTGTACTTAACAAATTTTAATTAATAATTATATTTGTGATAAAGAACCACAGGGAAAGGTTGTACTTGTTTGACAAGAGAATATAAAATAATCTGATGCAATTTATTTAATATTTCACATAAATCTTCCAAAGTAATACCAATGCTCTCTGCACCTTTTCTCAAACTCCTTTTAATCCATCCACCTTTCACCCTCCTAGCATTGCACCCTCACAAACCACCTTCTTTCATCCTTCTGTATTTGATGTTAATGACCTATAATCCTTTACTTCTTAAGGCAAATTGTCTTGTGTAGGTTTTGTTTCTTTTTTCACATTTACTCTCAGTTGATATTTTCATTTTAATAATTTCCTTTTTTATGGCTTCAATTATATTAACCTGCGTTATTTTCACCAGCCTTCATTTCAATCTTCTCTACATGTCTGAAGTAAATACTGTAAGTCTTTCAGTTTGGAATCCACATCCGTCACAGCACATCAATGCCTTCAAATTGAATTGAGAATATACAGGTACATCATATTTAAAGGAATATTTACATGCATGCATTGAAGGTCGTTCTTACCACATTATAAAAGACTTCAGCTGTAAGTGCAGGTCAGTTCCAATCCAAATAACCAACGGTTTTCTAAATAATTCCTCAATACACTGTGGGCACTTGTTTGTTTATCACAGTACGTGAAATGAATATAGCATTCAGCTCTTTAAAACAAAATATCCAATTTCAGAAATTGGGCTGACATACATTTAATATTTTAATCAACAGGAAATGTGTGCAGCTCTGTAAAGTTTTTAGCTTAATTGGTTTATATAGGACAAATGGTACATATATATTTGTGAAGCATTACCTATGGTTGACAGACATCACTATATCTAACAACTGTAAGTAAAATGAAAAGAACTTCACAAAAAAAGTAAAGTTCTGTAATTGCATAGGGTTCAGTAGAAGACAAATCGTTATTCATGCCCAAAATATATAATTAAATGTAATCAAAAAAGAGAACAGTGACACCCAGCCTGAAGACCTTAATTGCAAAAAGGTCCATCAGCAATAAATGCTAAAATGACTGTCAACTGTGAAAATTTCTGCTGCTCTATTGTATTCATATAGGTCTGTGGAAACACTGATAATACCGGTAATTATTCTGATAGTGCTTTTGTTATTTTTTAGAGTAGAAATATGACTTTTGCACTGCTGAAACTGTTATGCTTAGATTGCAATCAGTTTATCTGCAAAAGATATGTGTTACCATTTTCTGATACAGCACGTATTTGAGCAAAGTGCTTCCATTGCATTCTGCAACTTTCCCAATTAATCCAGTTTTCTACTTGGTATGGTCCTAACCTGCTTAAGTCCACAGCCAGAAGATTCATTTAGTCGATATTTTGATCTCCTCTGCAAAGTAACTGGTGATCTCTGAAGTTGATTGCCATTGGGAACAGTATTACAGTTTACTTAGAGACTCATTTTTACCGTATAATTTGCTGCTATTGCTGTTAACCTTGTATATTAGTTCTGTGCACAAATATGAACTGAACACAAGATCATGCCATTATTTTATTTGTTTCATTATTATTACCTGTATATGGCAGAATTTAAAATTAAGGTAATAACATACCATCTTGCTAACAGAAAAGGCTCTGACAATTCACAACCCATTATTTAAAATTATTGAACCGATTAGTGGATGTGAAAGCTTTATAGTAAAATATTTTATTTAACTCTTTCAAGGCTGATGTTGACTTTTGTCAAAAGGAGGATTTGATGATAATAATCAACTGTAAACTGTGACAAAACCAACCGTTGTGTTTTAGTTGGAGTCTTGTTGCTAGAAGGAAAGTTAGCTTTGTGGGTTTTGACCAAGATATCCTGCACTCCCATGAGTAGCAAGGCACAAACAATGACAAAAATGGCACCTGGCGAGAGATCAAAGCGGATGTGTAAAACAAAATACTCTGGGGATGACGTTTTGCCTATTCTCTATGAACTGGACTATGACTTGTCGGACTCCAATTTTGATACAAGCGATCAAAGACAAATGTGAGGTTCTGGCTTCAGCTGATTGGCCCCCAGCTAGTCATGGTGCTGAGCAGGTTCAAGTAGCTGACATGCCTATGTCGCTGTTCGCCTGGGAGGACTGCCATTTAACAGTAATAAGAGGTAGAAACCAGATTGCAATGCATTGCGACAGTGACCGCTGCTACTGTGCCAGTGACGTAAAGACAGCCTGGCAGTAAGCCTGCCACACATTCTTGGCAAACTGGCAGCCACAGCAGGCAGCAACAGATATTTAATGTTGCTTTCTGTGTGAATCCATTGCTTTTCAGAAAACTGTTTTTTGGAAAAAATATTCAGACCTCAAAGAGGTAAATATTGCCTTCTAATGGTTTGCTCATTTATATTTTAGTTTTAAAATTGTATGTTTCACTACTGATATAATACCAGAACACTAAAATCTTATGGAAAAGTAAAATATATCATTGGATGTTTCTAACTTCATATCTGAGAATAAAAAGTCTGAACATACATCCATCTCTCCATCCATTTTGAAATCCAATTTATCTAGTTCATAGTCACCATGAGTGCCATTATGAGGAAGACAAGAATTCACCCCAGATAAGACACCAGTTGAGCACATGGCGCCCTCACATATACACCCATACTAATTCATACTGTGCCAAGTCATGTAAGTAATTAAAAAATAGATAGATAGATAGATAGATAGATAGATAGATAGATAGATAGATAGATAGATAGATAAGATAGATAGATACAGTGGTGTGAAAAACTATTTGCCCCCTTCCTGATTTCTTATTCTTTTGCATGTTTGTCACACAAAATGTTTCTGATCATCAAACACATTTAACCATTAGTCAAATATAACACAAGTAAACACAAAATGCAGTTTTTAAATGATGGTTTTTATTATTTAGGGAGAAAAAATCCAAACCTACATGGCCCTGTGTGAAAAAGTAATTGCCCCTGAACCTAATAACTGGTTGGGCCACCATTAGCAGCAATAACTGCAATCAAGCGTTTGCGATAACTTGCAATGAGTCTTTTACGGCGCTCTGGAGGAATTTTGGCCCACTCATCTTTGCAGAATTGTTGTAATTCAGCTTTATTTGAGGGTTTTCTAGCATGAACCGCCTTTTTAAGGTCATGCCATAGCATCTCAATTGGATTCAGGTCAGGACTTTGACTAGGCCACTCCAAAGTCTTCATTTTGTTTTTCTTCAGCCATTCAGAGGTGGATTTGCTGGTGTGTTTTGGGTCATTGTCCTGTTGCAGCACCCAAGATCGCTTCAGCTTGAGTTGACGAACAGATGGCCGGACATTCTCCTTCAGGATTTTTTGGTAGACAGTAGAATTCATGGTTCCATCTATCACAGCAAGCCTTCCAGGTCCTGAAACAGCAAAACAACCCTAGACCGTCACACTACCACCACCATATTTTACTGTTGGTATGATGTTCTTTTTCTGAAATGCTGTGTTCCTTTTACGCCAGATGTAATGGGACATTTGCCTTCCAAAAAGTTCAACTTTTGTCTCATCAGTCCACAAGGTATTTTCCCAAAAGTCTTGGCAATCATTGAGATGTTTCTTAGCAAAATTGAGACGAGCCCTAATGTTCTTTTGCTTAACAGTGGTTTGCGTCTTGGAAATCTGCCATGCAGGCCGTTTTGCCCAGTCTCTTTCTTATGGTGGAGTCGTGAACATTGACCTTAATTGAGGCAAGTGAGGCCTGCAGTTCTTTAGATGTTGTCCTGGGGTCTTTTGTGACCTCTCGGATGAGTCGTCTCTGTGCTCTTGGGGTAATTTTGGTCGGCCGGCCACTCCTGGGAAGGTTCACCACTGTTCCATGTTTTTGCCATTTGTGGATAATGGCTCTCACTGTGGTTCGCTGGAGTCCCAAAGCTTTAGAAATGGCTTTATAACCTTTACCAGACTGATAGATCTCAATTACTTCTGTTCTCATTTGTTCCTGAATTTCTTTGGATCTTGGCATGATGTCTAGCTTTTGAGGTGCTTTTGGTCTACTTCTCTGTGTCAGGCAGCTCCTATTTAAGTGATTTCTTGATTGAAACAGGTGTGGCAGTAATCAGGCCTGGGGTGGCTACGGAAATTGAACTCAGGTGTGATACACCACAGTTAGGTGATTTTTGAACAAGGGGGCAATTACTTTTTCACACAGGGCCATGTAGGTTTGGATTTTTTTTCTCCCTAAATAATAAAACCATCATTTAAAAACTGCATTTTGTGTTCACTTATATTTGACTAATGGTTAAATGTGTTTGATGATCAGAAACATTTTGTGTGACAAACATGCAAAAGAATAAGAAATCAGGAAGGGGGCAAATAGTTTTCACACCACTGTAGATAGATAGATAGATAGATAGATAGATAGATAGATAGATAGATAGCACTTTATTTGTCACAAGGAGGAAATGTATATTTTTACATTTACATGGGAATGTGCTAACTCCATCATTTCAGTGACTAAGTTGGAAATGATGACCTGGCTCCCTAGATGTCTGCAACATAAAAACATAAAAGAAAAAGTAAACAAACAAAAAAAAAAGCATATGGACATTTACTTGAGAGAGAGGTTAGGAGCATGTGCTGATAGAGCACCATACTACATTAGATGGTGTAGAACAGTGTGATGTCTGAGGTGCCAATTCTGCCACCAACTCCCAGGTTTTTCCCTGCAGGTTGGAGGGCCTACTTGCAGGGTTGGATGCAGATTATCATCATACCCAGGAGGGACATTTACCTGGGCTCACAGAAATACCTTTCTGCTTTGAAGTTCCCCATTGCTCCAGTGGCTCTCCTCCGTCATTACAGACCTGTTTTTTAAGTATAAGAACTGCAAGGCAGGAAACTTCATGTAGAAACTCAGTAAAATGATTTGGCTTTCTGGTTTTAAGTTATTGTTCTTTTTACTAATTTGATTTTTTTCCCTTCTCATTACATACGTTTATTTTAAGTACTCATGTTTTTGCTATATGATTTTAATTGTCATTTTGCAAAATTTATTTGAATACATGTATAACTTGTTTGTCACCATCGAGGACAACCCATATCAATACTCAAGCAACTTACTTTAACTTTCTTTATTCTTTACTTTAAGAAAAGTTATTACTGACGTAAAAGTACTTGTTAAAATTGTACTCAAATTTGGCTCAAATTTAAGTTAGGTTTTTGATATACTGAAACTGGAACAAATTTTCAACACTTTAATCTGGAATCGCCAAAAAGATTGAAACACATAAAACAATATTAAGCAGTGCTGTATGCATTTTTCAAAAAATGAAAAACTGCTTGCAAATCTTTTCGAAAGGCTCAGCTATGTAACACTAAAAACGCAACTCTTTGCATTTAAAACCAAAGAAATTTGAAGTGCCTTCTTTACCATACAACCTTCTACATGAGCTAACAGAATTCTCGCAGCGGATATGTAAAAGAAAATTTTAAATTGCATTGTTTTACAGGGAATCTGTCAAAACTTAGACAGAATATACAAATACTAATGGGGGCTATGAACTGAACCCATTATTCTGGAATTGTGAAGCAGCAGCACTAAATAATACACCACTCACATTGTAATTGTCAGTCAGTTAATGGTCCTTTTCTTCTTGTAGCTGTGTTTGCACATGTGGCAATAAATTCCAACTCAAAAACATACATAATGCACGTGTAATATATACTCTTATAATTATTCTAATTCTAATTTATTTCCCAATGCTGACAATGTCCAATCTAACCATCCAATTGTCAGACAGTTAAGGTAAAGTATGCTTCTTTATACAACATTTTCTTTCAATTTTTAGTCACTGTTTCAAATGTGTTAGTAAGAGAAATATAGAAGAAAACTTTGACATATGTTCATTTCTACACATGTTTACGTCATTTACTGTACATCTGCTATACATGTTAAATCATTCACTCAGTAAGAAATATTAACAAAGATTTTAAAGACACTCAGTCTTTTTATTATCAGTGTCTCACTTCTATGTTTCTGCTCATAGTATCACATATCATATGCCATCCCACAGTTTTTACGAGTTGCATGCAATCACACAAACACACACTGACTCTGACAAAGCTACAAGTTAAACCCATGCCTCTGAAGCTATAATGTATAAATGCTAGACAAGATGCATGACATCTGTTTTAAAATTTTACCTTGGTTGTAAATAACCAGATTAAAATGAAAGTGGAACTTTATTTCTAGGTTCCTGTTACTGTTTTTTCTGCATTTATTGCTTGTTTCTGGTGTGTGGTTGTGCATTAAAAAGAGCAGGCTTCCTGTCCATCATCCACCCATCCATCCAGTATCCAACCCGCTATATCCTAACACAGGGTAACAGGGGTCTGCTGGAACCAATCCCAACCAACACAGGGCGTAAGGCAGGAAAATATCCCAGGCAGGGCGCCAGCCCACAGCAGCCTGTCCATCATGGTTACTCCAGAACAGGACAGATGTTATTAAGAGTGGGTAAAAAAACATTTTTGATATCTAGTTACAGTTACATGCTCATTCATGCCAAACTATCCTTGAAGATGTTGAGAACATGCAGACTCCATATACACCCTGACCAGTACAACAATCAAAACTGAATAATATGCGATGTCTGGGTTGCCTAAAGCTGGCACAGTGCCTTCAGCCTGTGACATCAACAGTCATGAAATGGAGATGGTCTACGATGAATTAAGACACAGAAAAACAAAAACAGATGCAAATGTATGATGTGCTTTTTATTACATTTAAAAAAAAAAAAAAGTGCAGTCTTTTCTTCATAAATAAATGAACAAATACTGTATTCATCGTGAGGGATGAAATCGAAGAAATTTGTTTCCTGAATTTCCTTTATGAAAATTTCAAGACCACATTTTAAAAATCACTTTAATGTGCAATGGAAGTTAGAATATCCTACAAAAATATACTTTGCGATTTAGAAAATAGATAATTGAGTGATAGACGTAGATTTACTGCCATGTTATTGTCCGCATTAGTAAATTATAAACACTATTACAACAATATATGCAACATGATCGTTAAATATCTACTCTATGTAGTAGGAAATTATAACAAGAATATGAAATGGGGGAAATTATACAAGAATAAAAATACACCATAACTGATTTAATAGTTAAATATTCTTTGTGGAGTGGTTAGGACTGCTGTCTGACAGGTCAAACTCCAGCCTTGATCATTATAAGTTTGTAATAATTTTTTCTCAAGATTACACACTTTTTCTATTACACCCTAGAATAGATAATTCTATACATTGGTTTTCTAACCTGGTTTTCCATTTGAGGGAGTATCCTGTGCTCAGAGTTGAAAAGTAAGGGTAAAATTACTTCTATCTTTTAAGAGGCCCGGCCCATACTATGTTGTATGTTGCTTTGAGAGGATGGATCCAGTGTCCTCAGTTCCAGTCCTGCATCTGATCGATGGCTATGTAGAGTTTGCATATTCTCTTAGTGTTTATTTGAGTTTTATTTCAGATTCTCTGGTTTTCCTCACATATTTCAAAGGCATTTGTGTGTTTGGCTAATTTAAGTCTCTAAACTGACCCCATAAAGGTATGACAGTCAGTGAGGTCCGTGATGAAAATGGCACCCTTCCAGATTAGATTCCTGCCTAGCACCTAGCTTTGCCAGAATAGAGCTACAGCACCTGTGTATCTAAGTTGGATTAGTCAAATTTGAAAATGTTAAACCTTATTTTTTGTTTGTGGTCCTAAAAGACTATATACATTCATGCCTGCTTACAAAAAATACCATTTTACCAGCTTGATACTTCATGACTTTTCTTAATTTTATAGGATTCCTTTATAAACATGATTAGATGTTTCAAATGTCCTCTACAGAAATTCTGTTTCATAGAAACTGCAGCTATACAACATGATTAAATGTAGGGGTGACATAGGGATGAGGCAAGCATATGTACTGTAAATGGGAGTAGAAAGATTCCTGTATCATTTCTGTTTCTCCTTTTTGCTTTATTTCTTTATTGTCTTTTATGGTTAAAAATGAATAATTGTCAGAGATTTACTTCTAACAAGATTTTGAAAATTACAATTAAATTGAAAATGTATCTATAGACTGATACCACTGTGGACACTCTGATTATAAAGGATGCTTCTGTGCTGAAAGTGATTCCCTGAAAAGGTTCGCTCTCAGCTGCTTGCTACTCAGCTACCTAGATCAGACTCCCTAACATCAAAAAATAATATCTCTCTCCACCTGAGAGACAGAGAAGACTTAAAACTAAAACAGAAACAAAATGGTTCCAGGCCCCACCAGATACTGCATGCTACCAGCCATGTCACAAACATAAATACTAGCTTTTCAGCTCCACATCTCATCATCTACAGAAAGCAGGATTCTTGAGATTATGAAGTTAGATAGTGTGGACGAAGGTTTCAGACCAGACAGCAGGTGCGGTTATAAAGCAGCTTTATTGTCAGAGCCACGGTGAGAAGAGTTTCAGAAAAGCAGACAATCAAATATACATGACAGCGTCAGGGCTCTTCTGAACCCCGTCTGTTGGTTGGGGTCCAGTTTTATACCCCTAGAATACGTGATTTAATATCATTATAAAATGTAACAGTCAACACATTTATTATACACAAACCTTGAGCCCCTTCAGCGCCCCTTGTAAAACTTGATTTCTTGGCCCCTTTTGTTATGGCGTTCAGATGTAAGCTAAGGGAAAACGTGATAAGGCAGACTCATGTGTGGAATGCTCAGACCTTGAGTCCTTTGCACAAATATTTTTCTGTTTGCTAAAACAAAGCATGCTATTACATGGTTTTGTAAAGCTTACTTCTCAAACATGAATTAGTACAAGGGAACGAAGAGAACATTCGTCTTCCACAATAGGAAGTGAGTGCATGGTGAAAAGTGAAAAAATATGCATGTGATTGTACTGCAAGACAAGACAATATTGTGCTGCTGATTTAAGTGGGGTTACAAAATTCTTAAGGGTATGCAACAACAAACCTTTCTACTGCTGACACTGGTAAGGCAATATTTTAGCCACAATGTCTTTTGAGACATTCTCTGTCATTTTCATTGTTACATGATTTAAAAACAGAAACAAAAGTACATAAGAGGTAAGATGAAAATTTGTTACCCATAAGGGATATTTGGGATAGGTTTTCTAGAACACATGTTATGATGTGATCCTAGATGAGCATCTGGTATTTTTTAAGGAAAAAGCTCTGTTTGGACAGGATAACATGGGCAGCCTGGAATGCGAAATCAGCTATAAAACCTCCTGGTAGTGCAGATGAAAAGTACAAGGGCATTTAATTTTGCCTCTCTTGTCTTGACTGTTTTACTCAGACAACACTTCCTTAAATGAAACTTAAATAAACCTCCAGTCAACATTATACTGTTTTAAAAACAATTATGCACAATAACAGTTTGTAAGAAAGGAGCCAATAACTGTTTACTTCAGTGTACATTTCAATGTCCATAGTAGAAATCTTCACTGAGTGTTTTTGTCACATGCTAGTATATTAAAGTATTATAACTTGTAAAATTAAACAGAGGAAAATTTCAAAGAATTAGAAAACACTGCCACTCCTTCTGCCATTTTAGTGACTGGAGCCCAGATGTTTATTATATGTAATATATGTAGATTATCAAGGTGGACCAAATTAACAGTGTCTATCTAAATGGTAATTATCAAGTGGAGGTCTGGGGGAGTAAATTTCATGTGCTACAACAGCATTGAAGGGGGGCATATCTGTGGACAACAAATTCAACATTGCAAACTACACAGGAATTGTTTAAGTTTGAAAGCACAATTACCCACTTTGTACCTACATAAACTGCCCAAAAAAATTTAACGGACACTTTTTAATCAGAGTATAGCATCAAGTCAATGAAACTTCTGGGATATTGATCTGGTCAATTAAGTAGCAGAGGGGGTTGTTAATCAGTTTCACCTGCTTTGGTGTTAATGAAATTAACAACAGGTGCACTAGAGGGGCAACAATGAGATGACCCCCAAAACAGGAATGGTTTAACAGGTGGAAGCCACTGATATTTTTCCTCTTCATCCTTTCTAACTGCTTTTTCACTAGTTATTCATTTGGCTGCGGTCAGTGTCACTACTGATATCATGAGGCGATACCTGGACCCTACAGAGGTTGCACAGATACTCCAACTTCTCCAGGATGGCACATCAATACGTGTCATTGCCAGAAGGTTTGCTGTGCCTACCAGCACAGTCTCAAGGGCATGGAGGAGATTCCAGGAGACAGACAGTTACTCTAGGAGAGCTGGACAGGGCTGTAGAAGTTCCTTAACCCATCAGCAGGACTGGTATCTGCTCCTTTGGGCAAAAGAGGAACAGGATGAGCACTGCCAGAGCCCCACAAAATGACCTCCAGCAGGCCACTGGTGTGAATGTCTCTGATCAAACAATCAGAAACAGACTTCATGAGGGTGGCAAGAGGGCCCGATGTCCTCTAGTGGGCCCTGTGCTCACTGCCTGGCACCGTGGAGCTTGATTGGCATTTGCCATAGAATACCAGAATTGGCAGGTCCACCACTGGCACCCTGTGTTTTTCACTGATGAGGGCAGGTTCACCCTGAGCACATGTGACAGACGTGAAAGGGTCTGGAGAAGCTGTGGAGAACGTTATGCTGCCTTTATGACCGGTTTGGTGGTGGGTCAGTGATGATCTGGGGATGCATAGACCTCTACAGGCTAGACAACAGAACCGTGACTACAATTAAGTATCGGGATTAAATACTTGGATCCATTGTCAGACCTTATGCTGGTGCAGTGGGTCTTGGGTTCCTCCTGGTGCATGACAATGCCAGGCCTCATGAGTATGTAGGCAGTTCCTGGAGGATAAAGGAATTGATAACATTGACTTGCCCCCATGGTTGTCATGCATCTATACAAGCAAGTGGGGGCCATACAAACTACTAAGTACGATTTGGAGTTGCTGCAATGAAATTTCGGCAAAATGGACTAGCCTGCCGCATCATTTTTTCAGTTAGAATTTCGGGGTGTCTTTAAATTCAGCCCTCTGTAGGTTGATAATTTTCATTTCCATCAAACAATGTGGTATCCATTCGTTCCTAACACATTATTCAGTCCATATCAGTATAGATATCCTGCATGATTTTTTTCCCATTGAGATTATGTGTTTTCAAAGTGTTCCTTTAATTATTTTGAGTGTATATGCACTTCATGTCTTCTTAAGGATTATCTTTTTAAAGAGAGAAAACATCACCCTTTGGTTCATTTTAAAAGATTAAAAAATTTCTTAATAAATTTTTTGCATTGTTCTCTTTAAAACTACATTCCAGCAGTATTGTTTTAATAACATTATTGCTCGTAATTTAACATGTGTAAGAGGAGTTGAGCTGGTGTATCAGTTAATCAAACAATTAACACTAGAATTACCAAAGCCTACGAAAAAACTTGTAAACCCGCCCCGACCCAGTGGTAAGAACTGATGACTTGTAATCAAGAGGCCGCTAGTTTAATCCTGGTTGCCTCGCAAATTTGCCATTTTGAGTAGTGACCTGCTATTATTTTTAATATTATACTATAAAAACATACATTTGATTTGTATCTGTAACAGTTGGTGTAAATTTTTAGTACTTGTAAAAGTTAGCCTTTTTTTTTTTTTTACTTTTATTCTCTCGGTCACAACCACGATATATTCCCTCCCCCCAAGGGTTACATAGATTGTTGTAGACACGGAACACACATGAAGTGCATGTGTTCCAAATAACAATATATTTTTTACCCTATGAAACTCCAGCACTTCACTCCCAGATAATCAAGGCATGTAATGGGAGAACTTTGTGCACGTTCTGCAGCAGTGGGGGTGATGGTATAGCAGGCTGCTTGCTGCTTGTGTTGGTCATCACATTTACAAGACAAAAGACGATGACTGAGAGGTGTGAAAGGATTTAAGGTAGGCTGGGTTTATGAGTTTTTTCGTAGGCTTTGGTAATTCTAGTGTTAATCTACCAATCAATGAATCAATTGCATTGTTGGGTATTTGGAGAGGGGGCGTTAAACTCTACCCTGAGCAAAGTTCTAAGCAAGTACTAATTGGAAACAGAGTTTTAATAATCAGTTTTAACCAAAACTATGAACAATAGAGTCATGAATCAATTGATGTGCACAAAAACGTATTTAAATAATTTATTTCACAATCCAGTATTAAAACAACAGAAAGAATAACATTCTGAAACATGCTTAGTTCAATTAAATTTTAAAGGTGCAATTTGTCCTGATTACTTCAGCTGCCAATGTAAAGTGATAAGGCAACACATTGTTTACAGAAAACAGTGAATTTTTCCTGTTTGCCATTGACTGCATTATTTTGAACATATGCTAGCTTTATACAAAGAATCTATTAATATAGTTTAACACCTTAAATGAGAGGCACAAGTTAAGCTGTATGTCATTGAGCCTGTCATATGACATATGAGATAACTCATATCTCAGAATACGGCTACTCTAGATGCAGCCAGCATGCTGGTGAGCTTTGCTGCCACGTCTCAGTTACCCATTACAGTACTCCCACTTAGTGGTAAACCATAGACATTTTTTAAGTGGCAACAGCTTATAGAAAATAGTGTTATAAATTATTCTGTAATTATATTGTTGCAAAAAAAGTATAAAGTTGCTGATGTTTAGAAACAACTGCACTTGTTGCATGATAAATATTTTGATGATAATGACACTAAACAAGATAATGGCAATTAATTGGATAATGAGTAACTTGTAGGCTCTGGTGATATACACAGCTGCCCTGAAGGGGATTCTTCATCACTGACCTGTCTCAGCAGGAAAACAAAATAACTAATTTCTTGAGTAAACCATAAAATGCAAGAAAAAGGCAAATTAAATGAAAAATAAAACAAAATGAAGCGTCTGAAACCCAGATTAGATGCAAAAATCACAGTTAAATAACAAGCAATGAGTCGAAAACCAGGCAAGACAAGAAAAGAATCACACAAGAAATCAAAAATGTAAACAAGAATTTCTGTGCACATCAGATAAGGCTCAGAGCAAAAGGCTGGCCTTTTAGCCTGTCTACTGATTAACTCAAGGTCAGAACCCCAGAGACCACGCCCCTAGAAACACAGGACATGACCCTCACAACTATACACAAAATCACATCCCTAACAGGAAAAGGCTACAGAACCACAATCTTCAGCCTAAATCATGACAATAAGAAGGTGTCCCACTTGTCACGACTGTCATTACAACATTATGTGGACTTTCTGTCACCCACTGACTGTAAACATTTACAAACTACCAAATGTGCTGTGTGCAACAAGCGTGGTCAGCAAAAAGAAACATATTATGTCTGTGGCCATGTTCTTCTAAGCCTGCACTCTGCAAGGTGCAATGCTTCTAGGACTCCCAGATGGAGACATTTAGTCATGTTGCTGGTGAAAATGAAGTAATTAACAGTTTTTTTTAACATTTTTGACAGTTACTGTTGATAATAAAACCGTTGCTTTTTAACATATTTCTCTTCATTTTTTACAAGTTTTGATAGAGTTCATTATTTATCATATATGCATAGACGTATACTGCAGCGTCCTGGTAATCCTGTGTTAATCAACTGAAATGCTTACTGTAGTTTTTGTCCTGCATAAAGTGAGCAGTGTTTGTATTAGGTGCTCCAAGCGTGTTTCTGGCTTAGGGCCTGCACTCAGCTCTGCAGTGTTCTCTATACCATTGGGTTTATGTGTGTAAGTTTGCAAGTGCAACCTGAATCTCTCTAATTTATCGATGGGGCTTGAAGGATATCCTCTGAACTGTTATCCTGTGAACAGCCAAGGCAATGGAGCACATACTACAGAAGAGGTATGAAAAATTACAAATCATTTCCTTCATTAATAGTAGCCAGAGTCATTTTTGAAAAAGGCAATGGAGATCCGGATGCCATTCACAAAACATTACTCCACACCTTGATTTTCACATACCACCAACATGAGCTGTACTAAATTTTGAATAAGCCACCGAAAAGAAGAGTACATGTGCTCTTTCCAGTTCATGGAAAAGAAGACAGTAGTATGTTGCCACTGCTTCAAAAATGAATCCTGGTGCAGAAAGAAGAGGTATATATGTAAAAAAGTGATTTTTCAATAGCTCGGTAGACTACGCTGGCTAGAAACTACTTTGCTACACAGTATTTAATGCGGCAACAAGAAATGTAGTATGCAGTTTGAGTTATGCAGTCCATGTAGTCTGTGTATTTATCAAAGTTATTATGGTTTGTCTTTTTTCACCTCAAAGCTGTTTGATTCTAAACCTGAGGAGTTTGTCATATGTGAAGATTTAACAATAATTTGATGCCAGTCAAGACAGACCTAGCATCATCATCCCATTTTCTGATTGATTTTTTTTTCATGTAAGGTGAATGAACATACATGTCTCTCTAGTCAATAGCAAAAGAGGGACAGATTTTATTAGATATGAAGGTTAGCATTTATTTTAGATAAATGTGCAGACATATAAAAAAAAAAATCCGGCATGGCCATTTTCATGCCAAAAGGAGGTACGGTATATTTTAAATATGCTTTATTTATAGTACTTTGTCTGATTGTGTCTATTTTCTTTTGTTATTTTCCATTCATAAAATGTATGTTGGATGGTCAAATTTAGCTTTTCTTATTTACTGAATTACTGCATTTTTTTCTTTTTTCAGATTTTTTCAGCTTGTTTGGAACTCTCATTTAATCAACATTTATTGATACAAACATCCATCCATCATCCAACCCGCTATATCCTAACTACAGGGTCATGGGAATCTGCTGGTGCCAGTCCCAGCCAACATAGGGCGCAAGGCAGGAAACAAACACTAAGCAGGGCGCTAGCCCACTGCAGGGCACACACACACCCACACACCAAGCACACACTAGGGACAATTTAGAATCACCAATGCACCTAACCTGCATGTCTTTGGACTGTGGGAGAAAAACCAGAGTACCCGGAGGAAACCTACGCAGACAGAAGGAGAACAAGCAAACTCCACACAGGGAGGACCCGGGAAGCAAACCCGGGTCTCTTAACTGCGAGGCAGCTGCGCGAATAAACTGCGCCACCATGCCACCCTAATACAAACATAAAACGTTTATTTATATAATTGAAACATTATAAGTACAAAATTCAAATGTAAAGTGCAGTTGCATCAAAGTTGTAAAACCTGATATGCACCATTTCTCATCACAAAAACAGTGGCCCTTTTTCACAATTGGCAAGTTCTTTATTTTAGAATATACTGCACTTTTACCAGGATATTTCCTAATGTGGGGAAATTATATTATAAATCAGTTTCTCTGGCATGTTTAATAAGCTGTATAAAGCTTTTCAATTTTAGAACAACATACATTACATATACACTGTAGCAAATATCTTATTTTTATGTATGCAAATCACCATGAAGTACAATATTAAAATGAATACGGAGAAACCATCCTTAAACTTTATTTTTCCCAGGTATTTTGGTTAAATTTTAAAAACGTAGTAAAAATGCTGACACAGATACATAAACTTGTACTAGTATAAATTTAAAAGTGCAGTTAAGTGCTTCACTTTAACACAGCAGGCTTTAAAATGTGTTGCAGAAAATGTCTACATTGTGCCAAACCATATTTTAATAAATTGGGTCCACTGTTTTCTATTATCTCTGCCAGCTTCTAACAAATTGATCCATTGTGCTATACCTAAAGGACTACACAATGTCTGTACTATTTACAGTAGCCCTCTGTTTTGAACCAGCAGGAAGGGTGTAGTGCTCTTGAATTTGTTCTCCAAGGTAATTAATTGTCATCTTTATCTTGCCAGCACCATCTGACACAGTCCATATAGGAATAATTCCCCATACAGATTCTATTGTTTTCTGTTTATAATACATTCCTTGATCTTCTCCTAACTTTCTCATATATCAAAATGAAAATTATACAAGAAAAACTCAATATAAAAAATACAGTTTTCCATAGTTGTAAAATATTTTTATTTTTTAAATTTCAAATAGGCTTTGATATGAATTTAGAAAGCTGTTATACATTTTTAATACATTTTAAATTTATTCTTAAGGCAAAATATGATACAACTTACACTCACCTAAAGGATTATTAGGATACTAATACTATACTAATACAGTGTTTGACCCCCTTTCGCCTTCAGAACTGCCTTAATTCTACGTGGCATTGATTCAACAAGGTGCTGAAAGCATTCTTTAGAAATGTTGGCCCATATTGATAGGATAGCACCTTGCAGTTGATGGAGATTTGTGGGATGCACATCCAGGGCACGAAGCTCTCGTTCCACCACATTCCAAAGATGCTCTGTTTAGTTGAGATCTGGTGACTGTGGGGGCCATTTTAGTACAGTGAACTCATTGTCATTTTCAAGAAACCAATTTGAAATGATTCGAGCTTTGTGACATGGTGCATTATCCTGCTGGAAGTAGCCATCAGAGGATGGGTACATGGTGGTCATGAAGGGATGGACATGGTCAGAAACAATACTCAGGTAGCCCGTGGCATTTAAACGATGCCCAATTGACACTAAGGGGCCTAAAGTGTGCCAGTAAAACATCCCCCACACCATTACACCACCACCACCAGCCTGCATAGTGGTAACAAGGCATGATGGATCCATGTTCTCATTCTGTTTATGCCAAATTCTGACTCATTTGAATGTCTCAACAGAAATCGAGACTCATCAAAACAGGCAACATTTTTCCAGTCTTCAACTGTCCAATTTTGGTGAGCTTGTGCAAATTGTAGCCTCTTTTTCCTATTTGTAGTGGAGATGAGTGGTACCCTGTGGGGTCTTCTGCTGTTGTAGCCCATCCGCCTCAAGGTTGTGCGTGTTGTGGCTGCACAAATGCTTTGCTGCATACCTCGGTTGTAACGAGTGGTTATTTCAGTCAAAGTTGCTCTTCTATCAGCTTGAATCAGTCGGCCCATTCTCCTCTGACCTCTAGCATCATCAAGGCATTTTCGCCCACAGGATTGCCGCATACTGGATGTTTTTCCCTTTTCACACCATTCTTTGTAAACCCTAGAAATGGTTGTGCTTGAAAATCCCAGTAACTGAGCAGATTGTGAAATACTCAGACCGGCCCGTCTGGCACCAACAACCATGCCACTCTCAAAATTGCTTAAATCACCTTTCTTTCCCATTCTGACAATCAGTTTGGAGTTCAGGAGATTGTCTTGACCAGGACCACATCCCTAAATGCATTGAAGCAACTGCCATGTGATTGGTTGATTAGATAATTGCATTAATGAGAAATTGAACAGGTGTTCCTAATAATCCTTTAGGTGAGTGTATTTTGCTAAGTTTTATTTTATGTTATCAAGCTGATATGACTCAATAGATGTTGTCTGTGTGAACTATCAATATTTTATTCTCTAGCTAACGTAATCCATTTCAAGATCAGAGATGGTTGGAGCCTATTTTGACAGAATTGTTCACAAATCAGAAATAAACCCTTTTTTTCTAGGATTCACACATCATGAACAAACTCAATCTGCAGATTTGGATTGTGATTATTGTGTCAAACCTAAATGTCTGGATTACAAAAGTTCTCATAAGTAGTTTCTAATCAGCCTTACCCAAAGGAGGCTGTTTGACCTTGGGCCAAACAGATAGTGTTTTTAAACACTTTGAGCATTGCGCTTGCTAGTGATATCAGGTGAACTGTCTCTCCCACTCAGCCCCCACCTTCCTCCCCACCTCCGCTCCCACAAACACTGAGTTTATGTCGACTGTTTAACAGTGGCATCTTGGACTAACTGGTAACAGTCTTATACTATGTCCCAAACAGACAACAATCTGCATTAAAAATACAAATTATATAGTACATAATGTGTTGTGACAAATCTGACTTAGGTTGGAAATATACCTTTAAAGAAACTATAGAAGTTTGTTTGTCTCATACTAACATAATTACACACATAATTAGAAACAACCACTCTAGACTTTGGACATTATCTCTGAAAGCATTTAGATTATTTAGTTTATCATATTATACCATATTTGTATACCACCTGTTGCAAGTAAACTATAATTCTCAAACACTCAAAAAATTTGAGAAATAACTGCAGAATCTCCAGCACTTCCCAAAGTATACTAAGAACATGAAGAAGATGCAAAAGAGAGGGAAATATCTTAAAGAAATAGAAAATACACTTAAAATGCTGCACAAGTCTAAGCCAGTGTCAATGTTATGGTATGTCCTGATGCAGACTGAGGTTGAGGAGAAAGACGAAGACCTCAATCAGCTGGGGTCTGCAAATGTAGCTCTCTCTTATTTACAGTGGGTGTGAGGCTGGAAGTGAAAGCTCCCTATTTCCAAATGGTAAATCCAAAGCAGGCAAGGCCTCATCGTCGCCATCAAACACCTCCTTTGTTTCAACAGCATCAACGCCATCTGGTCATGTAAGACCAT